>NW_028181216.1:50000-76624 GCF_964211825.1 Aythya ferina | reverse complement strand
TCCCCCCCACAGACACTTGGAACCCAAAGGAGGGCTGGCCGCCAGCTCGCTACGTTCACTCTGCTTCTCTTTGTTTTGCCTTGGTCCGCTTTGCTTTGCTCTTGCTGGCACAGTTTTGCTTTTCCATACCTCCTTTCCTCTGCTGTTCTTGGCCCAGCTTTGCCTCACGTTGTTTTGCTTTTGCTTTCATGAAAATGCTTTGCTTTTCCCTGTGCTACGTTCCTTTGCTCTGCGTTGACTTTCTCAGCCTTCCCTTCCCTGGCCATGCTTTCCTTGGTTTAGCTTTGCTTTATAGACCTGGCACTGCTTTGCTTTTCCTACCCGTGCTGTGCTTTGCCTTGCCTCGCCTCAAACTGCCTTGCTTTCCTTTGTTTGCTTTGTCTTCCCTGGTTATGCTTTGCTTTTCCTGGTGCTACTTTCCTTTGTTCAGCTTTGCCTTCCTTGGCCGTGCTTTGTTTTGCTTTACGGGGCCATGCTTGCCTTTTTTTACCTTTGCCTTGCTCTCTTTTGCCTTCACCTGCTCCTGCTCTCACTTCCATTTTCAGGCCATGCTTACCTTTGTTTTGCTTTACTTTGTATTCCTGGCACTGCTTTGCTTTTCCTTTTGCTACTTTCTTTTGTTCTGCTTTGCCTTGCCTGGCCATGCTTTGCTTTGCTTTGCTTTGCCTTGCTTTGTATTCCTGGCATTGCTTTGCTTTTCCTTCTCTGCTCTGCTTAGCTTCTCTTAACCCTGCTCTGATTTGCCTTACCTCGAACTTTTTCGCTTTGTTGTGCTTTTTATTGCTGTTTTTTTGTTTGTTTTATTTATTTATTTATTTATTTATTTATTTATTTATTTTCACTTCTTTCTCTTTCCTGGCACTGCTTTGCTTTTCCTGGTGCTACTTTCCTTTGCTCAGCTTTGCCTTCCCTGGCCGTGCTTTGTTTTGCTTTATAGGGCCGTGCTTGCCTTTGTTTAGCTTCGCTCTGCTCTGCCTCGCCTTGCTATGTTTTGCCTTTTCTGGACATGCTTTGCATCTATTTCTTTTATTATCATTATTCTTTATTTATTTATTTATTTTTCTTTAAATGTTCATTACATTCTTTTGTTTTCCTTTTGGACCTATCTGATGTGTTTTTACAGGCCGTGCTTTCCTTTTGCAGGCCCTGGTTGTCACTGCTTTTCCCTATGCCTAGCAGGGCTTTTCCTTAGCAGGGTTTTACTCTGTCTTGCTCAGCTTTTATCCGCATTGCTCTGCTCTCCTGTGCCGTGCTAGGCTTCTTTTGGAGACCGTCTCACTGATTTTGCTGCTGAGTCGGTTGGTAAATTTCTGAACGCATAAACCGTCAGACACAGAACTTGGCCTCCCCGCAGCCCAGCCACTGTCCCCTCGGACCCAGCGCGTGGGGGCACTAGGCCTGGCCGCCCGACATGGTCCATACTTTGTCCCCAGCCATGCGGCGAGCCGCCAGGTGGGCCACGCTGCTAGTTGTGTGTGTGAGGTTCTCAGAGACAGTAAGTAACTACATGATTCCCACAACTACGGTGAAAGAAATCCACAACAAACAACAACAAAATGTATATAGATATAAAACCAGCTAAAGCAAGACATGGTTCTTGCCGGCTGTCACAGTGGACTAGGAGCTGTGAAGAAGGCTGAGGAGGGGGCGATCAGGGTCCAGCCACTGTCCAAGTCTGGCTGCCACCTGTACACAAAATGGAGGCCCTCCGGTCTCCCCCCCACAGACACTTGGAACCCAAAGGAGGGCTGGCCGCCAGCTCGCTACGTTTTCTTTGCTTCTCTTTGTTTTGCCATACTCCGCTTTGCTTTGCTCTTGCTGGCACAGTTTTGCTTTTCCATACCTCCTTTCCTCTGCTGTTCTTGCCCCGGCTTTGCCTCACGTTGTTTTGCTTTTGCTTTCCTGAAAATGCTTTGCTTTTCCTTGTGCTACGTTCCTTTGCTCTGCGTTGACTTTCTCAGCCTTCCCTTCCCTGGCCATGCTTTCCTTGGTTTAGCTTTGCTTTATAGACCTGGCACTGCTTTGCTTTTCCTATCCGTGCTGTGCTTTGCCTTGCCTCGCCTCAAACTGCCTTGCTTTCCTTTGTTTGCTTTGTCTTCCCTGGTTATGCTTTGCTTTTCCTGGTGCTACTTTCCTTTGTTCAGCTTTGCCTTCCTTGGCCGTGCTTTGTTTTGCTTTACGGGGCCATGCTTGCCTTTTTTTACCTTTGCTTTGCTCTCTTTTGCCTTCACCTGCTCCTGCTCTCACTTCCATTTTCAGGCCATGCTTACCTTTGTTTTGCTTTACTTTGTATTCCTGGCACTGCTTTGCTTTTCCTTTTGCTACTTTCTTTTGTTCTGCTTTGCCTTGCCTGGCCATGCTTTGCTTTGCTTTGCTTTGCTTTGCTTTGTATTCCTGGCATTGCTTTGCTTTTCCTTCTCTGCTCTGCTTAGCTTCTCTTAACCCTGCTCTGATTTGCCTTACCTTGAACTTTTTCGCTTTGTTGTGGTTTTATTTATTTTTTGATTGTTTGTTTGTTTTTATTTTTTTTTCATTAATATTTTTTTTTCTTTCTCTTTACCAGCACTGCTTTGCATTTCCTGGTACTACTTTCCTTTGCTCTGCTTTGCCTTCCTGTGCTTTGCCTTCCCTGGCCTTGCTTTGTTTTGCTTTATCAGGCCATGCTTTCCTTGGTTTAGCTTTGCTTTATAGACCTGGCACTGCTTTGCTTTTCCTACCCGTGCTGTGCTTTGCCTTGCCTCGCCTCAAACTGCTTTGCTTTCCTTTGTTTGCTTTATCTTTCCTAGTTATGCTTTGCTTTTCCTGGTGCTACTTTCCTTTGCTCAGCTTTGCCTTCCCTGGCCATGCTTTGTTTTGCTTTATGGGGCCATGCTTGCCTTTGTTTAGCTTCGCTCTGCTCTGCTTTGCCTTGCTATGTTTTGCCTTTTCTGGACATGCTTTGCATCTATTTTTTTTTTTGTTCTCATTATTTTTCCTTTTTTTTTTTTTTTAATTTAAATGTTCATTACATTCTTTTGTTTTTCTTTTGGACCTATCTGATGTGTTTTTACAGGCCATGCTTTCCTTTTGCAGGCCCTGGTTGTCACTGCTTTTCCTTATGCCGCTAGGTCTTTTTCTTAGCAGGGTTTTACTCTGTCTTGCTCAGCTTTTATCCGCATTGCTCTGCTCTCCTGTGCTGTGCTAGGTTTCTTTTAGAGACTGTCCCACTGGTTTTACTGGGCTAGCCGCAAGCTCCTTACGTTTGCTTTGCTTCTCTCTGTTTTGCCGTACTCCGCTTTGCTTTGCTCTTGCTGGCACAGTTTTGCTTTCCCATACCTCCTTTCCTCTGCTGTTCTTGCCCCAGCTTTGCCTCAGACTGCTTTGCTTTTGCTTTCCTGGCAATGCTTTGCTTTTCCTTGTGCTACGTTCCCTTGCTCTGCTTTGACTTGCTCAGCTTTCCCTTCCCTGGCCATGCTTTCCTTGGTTTACCTTTGGTTTACAGACCTGGCACTGCATTGCTTTTCCAAACCATGCTGTGCTTTGCCTTGCCTCAGACTGCTTTGCTGTCCTTTGCTTGCTTTGTCTTCCCTCGTTATGCTTTGCTTTACCTGGTGTTACTTTCCTTTGCTCAGCTTTGCCCTCCCTGGCCTTGCTTTTTTTTTTTGCTTTACGGGGCCATGCTTTCCTTTGTTTGCCTTTGCTTTCCTCTATTTTGTTCTGCTATGCTATGCCTTTCCTGGTCATGCTTTGCATTTTTTTTTTTTTTTATTATTATTATTTTTTATTTATTTGATGTTCAATCCATGCTTTATGTTTTCCTTTTATATCTTTTTCTTGTGTTTTCTCTGGCCGTGCTTTGCTTTTCCAGGCCGTGCTTGTCATTGCTTTTCCTTAGGCCGCTAGGTCTTTTCCCTAGCAGGGCTTTGCTTTGTCTCGCTCAGCTTTCATCCGCATTGCTCTGCTCTCCTGTGCCGTGCTAGGCTTCCTTTGGAGACCGTCTCACTGATTTTGCTGCTGAGTCGGTTGGTAAATTTCTGAACGCATAAACCGTCAGACACAGAACTTGGCCTCCCCGAAGCCCAGCCACTGTCCCCTCGGAACCGGATTGTGGGGGCAGCCGGCCCGGCCGCCCGACATGGTTCATTCTTTGTCCCCAGCCATGCGGCGAGCCGCCAGGGGACCCCTAACTGCTGCTCGTGTGGTGGTAGTGTTCAGTGACAATTTCAACGAGAATAAGTAACTACATGATTCCCACAACTACGGTGAAAGAAATCCACAACAAACAACAACAAAATGTATATAGATATAAAACCAGCTAAAGCAAGACATGGTTCTTGCCGGCTGTCACAGTGGACTAGGAGCTGTGAAGAAGGCTGAGGAGGGGGCGATCAGGGTCCGGCCACTGTCCAAATCTGGCTGCCACCTGTACACAAAATGGAGGCCCTCCGGTCTCCCCCCCACAGACACTTGGAACCCAAAGGAGGGCTGGCCACCAGCTCGCTACATTTTCTTTGCTTCTCTTTGTTTTGCCTTGCTCCGCTTTGCTTTGCTCTTGCTGGCACAGTTTTGCTTTCCCATACCTCCTTTCCTCTGCTGTTCTTGCCCCGGCTTTGCTTTGCTTTGCCTCAGATTCTTTTGCTGTTTCTTTCCTGGCAATGCTTTGCTTTTCTTTGTGCTACGTTCCCTTGCTCTGCTTTGACTTGCTCAGCCTTCCCTTCCCTGGCCATGCTTTCCTTGGTTTACCTTTGGTTTACAGACCTGGCACTGCTTTGCTTTTCCTACCCGTGCTGTGCTTTGCCTTGCCTCGCCTCAAACTGCCTTGCTTTCCTTTGTTTGCTTTATCTTTCCTAGTTATGCTTTGCTTTTCCTGGTGCTACTTTCCTTTGCTCAGCTTTGCCTTCCCTGGCTGTGCTTTGTTTTGCTTTACGGGGCCACGCTTGCCTTTTTTTACCTTTGCCTTGCTCTCTTTTGCCTCACTTGCTCCTGCTCTCACTTCCAGTTTCCGGCCATGCTTACCTTTGTTTTGCTTTACTTTGTATTCCTGGCACTGCTTTGCTTTTCCTTTTGCTACTTTCTTTTGTTCTGCTTTGCCTTGCCTGGCCATGCTTTGCTTTGCTTTGCTTTGTATTCCTGGCATTGCTTTGCTTTTCCTTCTCTGCTCTGCTTAGCTTCTCTTAACCCTGCTCTGATTTGCCTTACCTTGAACTTTTTCGCTTTGTTGTGGTTTTATTTATTTTTTGATTGTTTGTTTGTTTTTATTTTTTTTTCATTAATATTTTTTTTTCTTTCTCTTTCCCAGCACTGCTTTGCATTTCCTGGTACTACTTTCCTTTGCTCTGCTTTGCCTTCCTGTGCTTTGCCTTCCCTGGCCTTGCTTTGTTTTGCTTTATCAGGCCATGCTTTCCTTGGTTTAGCTTTGCTTTATAGACCTGGCACTGCTTTGCTTTTCCTACCCGTGCTGTGCTTTGCCTTGCCTCGCCTCAAACTGCTTTGCTTTCCTTTGTTTGCTTTATCTTTCCTAGTTATGCTTTGCTTTTCCTGGTGCTACTTTCCTTTGCTCAGCTTTGCCTTCCCTGGCCATGCTTTGTTTTGCTTTATGGGGCCATGCTTGCCTTTGTTTAGCTTCGCTCTGCTCTGCTTTGCCTTGCTATGTTTTGCCTTTTCTGGACATGCTTTGCATCTATTTTTTTTTTTGTTCTCATTATTTTTCCTTTTTTTTTTTTTTTTAATTTAAATGTTCATTACATTCTTTTGTTTTTCTTTTGGACCTATCTGATGTGTTTTTACAGGCCATGCTTTCCTTTTGCAGGCCCTGGTTGTCACTGCTTTTCCTTATGCCGCTAGGTCTTTTTCTTAGCAGGGTTTTACTCTGTCTTGCTCAGCTTTTATCCGCATTGCTCTGCTCTCCTGTGCTGTGCTAGGTTTCTTTTAGAGACTGTCCCACTGGTTTTACTGGGCTAGCCGCAAGCTCCTTACGTTTGCTTTGCTTCTCTCTGTTTTGCCGTACTCCGCTTTGCTTTGCTCTTGCTGGCACAGTTTTGCTTTCCCATACCTCCTTTCCTCTGCTGTTCTTGCCCCAGCTTTGCCTCAGACTGCTTTGCTTTTGCTTTCCTGGCAATGCTTTGCTTTTCCTTGTGCTACGTTCCCTTGCTCTGCTTTGACTTGCTCAGCTTTCCCTTCCCTGGCCATGCTTTCCTTGGTTTACCTTTGGTTTACAGACCTGGCACTGCATTGCTTTTCCAAACCATGCTGTGCTTTGCCTTGCCTCAGACTGCTTTGCTGTCCTTTGCTTGCTTTGTCTTCCCTCGTTATGCTTTGCTTTACCTGGTGTTACTTTCCTTTGCTCAGCTTTGCCCTCCCTGGCCTTGCTTTTTTTTTTTGCTTTACGGGGCCATGCTTTCCTTTGTTTGCCTTTGCTTTCCTCTATTTTGTTCTGCTATGCTATGCCTTTCCTGGTCATGCTTTGCATTTTTTTTTTTTTTTATTATTATTATTTTTTATTTATTTGATGTTCAATCCATGCTTTATGTTTTCCTTTTATATCTTTTTCTTGTGTTTTCTCTGGCCGTGCTTTGCTTTTCCAGGCCGTGCTTGTCATTGCTTTTCCTTAGGCCGCTAGGTCTTTTCCCTAGCAGGGCTTTGCTTTGTCTCGCTCAGCTTTCATCCGCATTGCTCTGCTCTCCTGTGCCGTGCTAGGCTTCCTTTGGAGACCGTCTCACTGATTTTGCTGCTGAGTCGGTTGGTAAATTTCTGAACGCATAAACCGTCAGACACAGAACTTGGCCTCCCCGAAGCCCAGCCACTGTCCCCTCGGAACCGGATTGTGGGGGCAGCCGGCCCGGCCGCCCGACATGGTTCATTCTTTGTCCCCAGCCATGCGGCGAGCCGCCAGGGGACCCCTAACTGCTGCTCGTGTGGTGGTAGTGTTCAGTGACAATTTCAACGAGAATAAGTAACTACATGATTCCCACAACTACGGTGAAAGAAATCCACAACAAACAACAACAAAATGTATATAGATATAAAACCAGCTAAAGCAAGACATGGTTCTTGCCGGCTGTCACAGTGGACTAGGAGCTGTGAAGAAGGCTGAGGAGGGGGCGATCAGGGTCCGGCCACTGTCCAAATCTGGCTGCCACCTGTACACAAAATGGAGGCCCTCCGGTCTCCCCCCCACAGACACTTGGAACCCAAAGGAGGGCTGGCCACCAGCTCGCTACATTTTCTTTGCTTCTCTTTGTTTTGCCTTGCTCCGCTTTGCTTTGCTCTTGCTGGCACAGTTTTGCTTTCCCATACCTCCTTTCCTCTGCTGTTCTTGCCCCGGCTTTGCTTTGCTTTGCCTCAGATTCTTTTGCTGTTTCTTTCCTGGCAATGCTTTGCTTTTCTTTGTGCTACGTTCCCTTGCTCTGCTTTGACTTGCTCAGCCTTCCCTTCCCTGGCCATGCTTTCCTTGGTTTACCTTTGGTTTACAGACCTGGCACTGCTTTGCTTTTCCTACCCGTGCTGTGCTTTGCCTTGCCTCGCCTCAAACTGCCTTGCTTTCCTTTGTTTGCTTTATCTTTCCTAGTTATGCTTTGCTTTTCCTGGTGCTACTTTCCTTTGCTCAGCTTTGCCTTCCCTGGCTGTGCTTTGTTTTGCTTTACGGGGCCACGCTTGCCTTTTTTTACCTTTGCCTTGCTCTCTTTTGCCTCACTTGCTCCTGCTCTCACTTCCAGTTTCCGGCCATGCTTACCTTTGTTTTGCTTTACTTTGTATTCCTGGCACTGCTTTGCTTTTCCTTTTGCTACTTTCTTTTGTTCTGCTTTGCCTTGCCTGGCCATGCTTTGCTTTGCTTTGCTTTGTATTCCTGGCATTGCTTTGCTTTTCCTTCTCTGCTCTGCTTAGCTTCTCTTAACCCTGCTCTGATTTGCCTTACCTTGAACTTTTTCGCTTTGTTGTGGTTTTATTTATTTTTTGATTGTTTGTTTGTTTTTATTTTTTTTTCATTAATATTTTTTTTTCTTTCTCTTTCCCAGCACTGCTTTGCATTTCCTGGTACTACTTTCCTTTGCTCTGCTTTGCCTTCCTGTGCTTTGCCTTCCCTGGCCTTGCTTTGTTTTGCTTTATCAGGCCATGCTTTCCTTGGTTTAGCTTTGCTTTATAGACCTGGCACTGCTTTGCTTTTCCTACCCGTGCTGTGCTTTGCCTTGCCTCGCCTCAAACTGCTTTGCTTTCCTTTGTTTGCTTTATCTTTCCTAGTTATGCTTTGCTTTTCCTGGTGCTACTTTCCTTTGCTCAGCTTTGCCTTCCCTGGCCATGCTTTGTTTTGCTTTATGGGGCCATGCTTGCCTTTGTTTAGCTTCGCTCTGCTCTGCTTTGCCTTGCTATGTTTTGCCTTTTCTGGACATGCTTTGCATCTATTTTTTTTTTTGTTCTCATTATTTTTCCTTTTTTTTTTTTTTTAATTTAAATGTTCATTACATTCTTTTGTTTTTCTTTTGGACCTATCTGATGTGTTTTTACAGGCCATGCTTTCCTTTTGCAGGCCCTGGTTGTCACTGCTTTTCCTTATGCCGCTAGGTCTTTTTCTTAGCAGGGTTTTACTCTGTCTTGCTCAGCTTTTATCCGCATTGCTCTGCTCTCCTGTGCTGTGCTAGGTTTCTTTTAGAGACTGTCCCACTGGTTTTACTGGGCTAGCCGCAAGCTCCTTACGTTTGCTTTGCTTCTCTCTGTTTTGCCGTACTCCGCTTTGCTTTGCTCTTGCTGGCACAGTTTTGCTTTCCCATACCTCCTTTCCTCTGCTGTTCTTGCCCCAGCTTTGCCTCAGACTGCTTTGCTTTTGCTTTCCTGGCAATGCTTTGCTTTTCCTTGTGCTACGTTCCCTTGCTCTGCTTTGACTTGCTCAGCTTTCCCTTCCCTGGCCATGCTTTCCTTGGTTTACCTTTGGTTTACAGACCTGGCACTGCATTGCTTTTCCAAACCATGCTGTGCTTTGCCTTGCCTCAGACTGCTTTGCTGTCCTTTGCTTGCTTTGTCTTCCCTCGTTATGCTTTGCTTTACCTGGTGTTACTTTCCTTTGCTCAGCTTTGCCCTCCCTGGCCTTGCTTTTTTTTTTTGCTTTACGGGGCCATGCTTTCCTTTGTTTGCCTTTGCTTTCCTCTATTTTGTTCTGCTATGCTATGCCTTTCCTGGTCATGCTTTGCATTTTTTTTTTTTTTTATTATTATTATTTTTTATTTATTTGATGTTCAATCCATGCTTTATGTTTTCCTTTTATATCTTTTTCTTGTGTTTTCTCTGGCCGTGCTTTGCTTTTCCAGGCCGTGCTTGTCATTGCTTTTCCTTAGGCCGCTAGGTCTTTTCCCTAGCAGGGCTTTGCTTTGTCTCGCTCAGCTTTCATCCGCATTGCTCTGCTCTCCTGTGCCGTGCTAGGCTTCCTTTGGAGACCGTCTCACTGATTTTGCTGCTGAGTCGGTTGGTAAATTTCTGAACGCATAAACCGTCAGACACAGAACTTGGCCTCCCCGAAGCCCAGCCACTGTCCCCTCGGAACCGGATTGTGGGGGCAGCCGGCCCGGCCGCCCGACATGGTTCATTCTTTGTCCCCAGCCATGCGGCGAGCCGCCAGGGGACCCCTAACTGCTGCTCGTGTGGTGGTAGTGTTCAGTGACAATTTCAACGAGAATAAGTAACTACATGATTCCCACAACTACGGTGAAAGAAATCCACAACAAACAACAACAAAATGTATATAGATATAAAACCAGCTAAAGCAAGACATGGTTCTTGCCGGCTGTCACAGTGGACTAGGAGCTGTGAAGAAGGCTGAGGAGGGGGCGATCAGGGTCCGGCCACTGTCCAAATCTGGCTGCCACCTGTACACAAAATGGAGGCCCTCCGGTCTCCCCCCCACAGACACTTGGAACCCAAAGGAGGGCTGGCCACCAGCTCGCTACATTTTCTTTGCTTCTCTTTGTTTTGCCTTGCTCCGCTTTGCTTTGCTCTTGCTGGCACAGTTTTGCTTTCCCATACCTCCTTTCCTCTGCTGTTCTTGCCCCGGCTTTGCTTTGCTTTGCCTCAGATTCTTTTGCTGTTTCTTTCCTGGCAATGCTTTGCTTTTCTTTGTGCTACGTTCCCTTGCTCTGCTTTGACTTGCTCAGCCTTCCCTTCCCTGGCCATGCTTTCCTTGGTTTACCTTTGGTTTACAGACCTGGCACTGCTTTGCTTTTCCTACCCGTGCTGTGCTTTGCCTTGCCTCGCCTCAAACTGCCTTGCTTTCCTTTGTTTGCTTTATCTTTCCTAGTTATGCTTTGCTTTTCCTGGTGCTACTTTCCTTTGCTCAGCTTTGCCTTCCCTGGCTGTGCTTTGTTTTGCTTTACGGGGCCACGCTTGCCTTTTTTTACCTTTGCCTTGCTCTCTTTTGCCTCACTTGCTCCTGCTCTCACTTCCAGTTTCCGGCCATGCTTACCTTTGTTTTGCTTTACTTTGTATTCCTGGCACTGCTTTGCTTTTCCTTTTGCTACTTTCTTTTGTTCTGCTTTGCCTTGCCTGGCCATGCTTTGCTTTGCTTTGCTTTGTATTCCTGGCATTGCTTTGCTTTTCCTTCTCTGCTCTGCTTAGCTTCTCTTAACCCTGCTCTGATTTGCCTTACCTTGAACTTTTTCGCTTTGTTGTGGTTTTATTTATTTTTTGATTGTTTGTTTGTTTTTATTTTTTTTTCATTAATATTTTTTTTTCTTTCTCTTTCCCAGCACTGCTTTGCATTTCCTGGTACTACTTTCCTTTGCTCTGCTTTGCCTTCCTGTGCTTTGCCTTCCCTGGCCTTGCTTTGTTTTGCTTTATCAGGCCATGCTTTCCTTGGTTTAGCTTTGCTTTATAGACCTGGCACTGCTTTGCTTTTCCTACCCGTGCTGTGCTTTGCCTTGCCTCGCCTCAAACTGCTTTGCTTTCCTTTGTTTGCTTTATCTTTCCTAGTTATGCTTTGCTTTTCCTGGTGCTACTTTCCTTTGCTCAGCTTTGCCTTCCCTGGCCATGCTTTGTTTTGCTTTATGGGGCCATGCTTGCCTTTGTTTAGCTTCGCTCTGCTCTGCTTTGCCTTGCTATGTTTTGCCTTTTCTGGACATGCTTTGCATCTATTTTTTTTTTTGTTCTCATTATTTTTCCTTTTTTTTTTTTTTTAATTTAAATGTTCATTACATTCTTTTGTTTTTCTTTTGGACCTATCTGATGTGTTTTTACAGGCCATGCTTTCCTTTTGCAGGCCCTGGTTGTCACTGCTTTTCCTTATGCCGCTAGGTCTTTTTCTTAGCAGGGTTTTACTCTGTCTTGCTCAGCTTTTATCCGCATTGCTCTGCTCTCCTGTGCTGTGCTAGGTTTCTTTTAGAGACTGTCCCACTGGTTTTACTGGGCTAGCCGCAAGCTCCTTACGTTTGCTTTGCTTCTCTCTGTTTTGCCGTACTCCGCTTTGCTTTGCTCTTGCTGGCACAGTTTTGCTTTCCCATACCTCCTTTCCTCTGCTGTTCTTGCCCCAGCTTTGCCTCAGACTGCTTTGCTTTTGCTTTCCTGGCAATGCTTTGCTTTTCCTTGTGCTACGTTCCCTTGCTCTGCTTTGACTTGCTCAGCTTTCCCTTCCCTGGCCATGCTTTCCTTGGTTTACCTTTGGTTTACAGACCTGGCACTGCATTGCTTTTCCAAACCATGCTGTGCTTTGCCTTGCCTCAGACTGCTTTGCTGTCCTTTGCTTGCTTTGTCTTCCCTCGTTATGCTTTGCTTTACCTGGTGTTACTTTCCTTTGCTCAGCTTTGCCCTCCCTGGCCTTGCTTTTTTTTTTTGCTTTACGGGGCCATGCTTTCCTTTGTTTGCCTTTGCTTTCCTCTATTTTGTTCTGCTATGCTATGCCTTTCCTGGTCATGCTTTGCATTTTTTTTTTTTTTTATTATTATTATTTTTTATTTATTTGATGTTCAATCCATGCTTTATGTTTTCCTTTTATATCTTTTTCTTGTGTTTTCTCTGGCCGTGCTTTGCTTTTCCAGGCCGTGCTTGTCATTGCTTTTCCTTAGGCCGCTAGGTCTTTTCCCTAGCAGGGCTTTGCTTTGTCTCGCTCAGCTTTCATCCGCATTGCTCTGCTCTCCTGTGCCGTGCTAGGCTTCCTTTGGAGACCGTCTCACTGATTTTGCTGCTGAGTCGGTTGGTAAATTTCTGAACGCATAAACCGTCAGACACAGAACTTGGCCTCCCCGAAGCCCAGCCACTGTCCCCTCGGAACCGGATTGTGGGGGCAGCCGGCCCGGCCGCCCGACATGGTTCATTCTTTGTCCCCAGCCATGCGGCGAGCCGCCAGGGGACCCCTAACTGCTGCTCGTGTGGTGGTAGTGTTCAGTGACAATTTCAACGAGAATAAGTAACTACATGATTCCCACAACTACGGTGAAAGAAATCCACAACAAACAACAACAAAATGTATATAGATATAAAACCAGCTAAAGCAAGACATGGTTCTTGCCGGCTGTCACAGTGGACTAGGAGCTGTGAAGAAGGCTGAGGAGGGGGCGATCAGGGTCCGGCCACTGTCCAAATCTGGCTGCCACCTGTACACAAAATGGAGGCCCTCCGGTCTCCCCCCCACAGACACTTGGAACCCAAAGGAGGGCTGGCCACCAGCTCGCTACATTTTCTTTGCTTCTCTTTGTTTTGCCTTGCTCCGCTTTGCTTTGCTCTTGCTGGCACAGTTTTGCTTTCCCATACCTCCTTTCCTCTGCTGTTCTTGCCCCGGCTTTGCTTTGCTTTGCCTCAGATTCTTTTGCTGTTTCTTTCCTGGCAATGCTTTGCTTTTCTTTGTGCTACGTTCCCTTGCTCTGCTTTGACTTGCTCAGCCTTCCCTTCCCTGGCCATGCTTTCCTTGGTTTACCTTTGGTTTACAGACCTGGCACTGCTTTGCTTTTCCTACCCGTGCTGTGCTTTGCCTTGCCTCGCCTCAAACTGCCTTGCTTTCCTTTGTTTGCTTTATCTTTCCTAGTTATGCTTTGCTTTTCCTGGTGCTACTTTCCTTTGCTCAGCTTTGCCTTCCCTGGCTGTGCTTTGTTTTGCTTTACGGGGCCACGCTTGCCTTTTTTTACCTTTGCCTTGCTCTCTTTTGCCTCACCTGCTCCTGCTCTCATTTCCATTTTCAGGCCATGCTTACCTTTGTTTTGCTTTACTTTGTATTCCTGGCACTGCTTTGCTTTTCCTTTTGCTACTTTCTTTTGTTCTGCTTTGCCTTGCCTGGCCATGTTTTCCTTTGCCTAGCTTTGTATTCCTGGCATTGCTTTGCTTTTCCTTCTCTGCTCTGCTTAGCTTCTCTTAACCCTGCTCTGATTTGCCTTACCTTGAACTTTTTCGCTTTGTTGTGGTTTTATTTATTTTTTGATTGTTTGTTTGTTTTTATTTTTTTTTCATTAATATTTTTTTTTCTTTCTCTTTCCCAGCACTGCTTTGCATTTCCTGGTACTACTTTCCTTTGCTCTGCTTTGCCTTCCTGTGCTTTGCCTTCCCTGGCCTTGCTTTGTTTTGCTTTATCAGGCCATGCTTTCCTTGGTTTAGCTTTGCTTTATAGACCTGGCACTGCTTTGCTTTTCCTACCCGTGCTGTGCTTTGCCTTGCCTCGCCTCAAACTGCTTTGCTTTCCTTTGTTTGCTTTATCTTTCCTAGTTATGCTTTGCTTTTCCTGGTGCTACTTTCCTTTGCTCAGCTTTGCCTTCCCTGGCCATGCTTTGTTTTGCTTTATGGGGCCATGCTTGCCTTTGTTTAGCTTCGCTCTGCTCTGCTTTGCCTTGCTATGTTTTGCCTTTTCTGGACATGCTTTGCATCTATTTTTTTTTTTGTTCTCATTATTTTTCCTTTTTTTTTTTTTTTTAATTTAAATGTTCATTACATTCTTTTGTTTTTCTTTTGGACCTATCTGATGTGTTTTTACAGGCCATGCTTTCCTTTTGCAGGCCCTGGTTGTCACTGCTTTTCCTTATGCCGCTAGGTCTTTTTCTTAGCAGGGTTTTACTCTGTCTTGCTCAGCTTTTATCCGCATTGCTCTGCTCTCCTGTGCTGTGCTAGGTTTCTTTTAGAGACTGTCCCACTGGTTTTACTGGGCTAGCCGCAAGCTCCTTACGTTTGCTTTGCTTCTCTCTGTTTTGCCGTACTCCGCTTTGCTTTGCTCTTGCTGGCACAGTTTTGCTTTCCCATACCTCCTTTCCTCTGCTGTTCTTGCCCCAGCTTTGCCTCAGACTGCTTTGCTTTTGCTTTCCTGGCAATGCTTTGCTTTTCCTTGTGCTACGTTCCCTTGCTCTGCTTTGACTTGCTCAGCTTTCCCTTCCCTGGCCATGCTTTCCTTGGTTTACCTTTGGTTTACAGACCTGGCACTGCATTGCTTTTCCAAACCATGCTGTGCTTTGCCTTGCCTCAGACTGCTTTGCTGTCCTTTGCTTGCTTTGTCTTCCCTCGTTATGCTTTGCTTTACCTGGTGTTACTTTCCTTTGCTCAGCTTTGCCCTCCCTGGCCTTGCTTTTTTTTTTTGCTTTACGGGGCCATGCTTTCCTTTGTTTGCCTTTGCTTTCCTCTATTTTGTTCTGCTATGCTATGCCTTTCCTGGTCATGCTTTGCATTTTTTTTTTTTTTTTATTATTATTATTTTTTATTTATTTGATGTTCAATCCATGCTTTATGTTTTCCTTTTATATCTTTTTCTTGTGTTTTCTCTGGCCGTGCTTTGCTTTTCCAGGCCGTGCTTGTCATTGCTTTTCCTTAGGCCGCTAGGTCTTTTCCCTAGCAGGGCTTTGCTTTGTCTCGCTCAGCTTTCATCCGCATTGCTCTGCTCTCCTGTGCCGTGCTAGGCTTCCTTTGGAGACCGTCTCACTGATTTTGCTGCTGAGTCGGTTGGTAAATTTCTGAACGCATAAACCGTCAGACACAGAACTTGGCCTCCCCGAAGCCCAGCCACTGTCCCCTCGGAACCGGATTGTGGGGGCAGCCGGCCCGGCCGCCCGACATGGTTCATTCTTTGTCCCCAGCCATGCGGCGAGCCGCCAGGGGACCCCTAACTGCTGCTCGTGTGGTGGTAGTGTTCAGTGACAATTTCAACGAGAATAAGTAACTACATGATTCCCACAACTACGGTGAAAGAAATCCACAACAAACAACAACAAAATGTATATAGATATAAAACCAGCTAAAGCAAGACATGGTTCTTGCCGGCTGTCACAGTGGACTAGGAGCTGTGAAGAAGGCTGAGGAGGGGGCGATCAGGGTCCGGCCACTGTCCAAATCTGGCTGCCACCTGTACACAAAATGGAGGCCCTCCGGTCTCCCCCCCACAGACACTTGGAACCCAAAGGAGGGCTGGCCACCAGCTCGCTACATTTTCTTTGCTTCTCTTTGTTTTGCCTTGCTCCGCTTTGCTTTGCTCTTGCTGGCACAGTTTTGCTTTCCCATACCTCCTTTCCTCTGCTGTTCTTGCCCCGGCTTTGCTTTGCTTTGCCTCAGATTCTTTTGCTGTTTCTTTCCTGGCAATGCTTTGCTTTTCTTTGTGCTACGTTCCCTTGCTCTGCTTTGACTTGCTCAGCCTTCCCTTCCCTGGCCATGCTTTCCTTGGTTTACCTTTGGTTTACAGACCTGGCACTGCTTTGCTTTTCCTACCCGTGCTGTGCTTTGCCTTGCCTCGCCTCAAACTGCCTTGCTTTCCTTTGTTTGCTTTATCTTTCCTAGTTATGCTTTGCTTTTCCTGGTGCTACTTTCCTTTGCTCAGCTTTGCCTTCCCTGGCTGTGCTTTGTTTTGCTTTACGGGGCCACGCTTGCCTTTTTTTACCTTTGCCTTGCTCTCTTTTGCCTCACTTGCTCCTGCTCTCACTTCCAGTTTCCGGCCATGCTTACCTTTGTTTTGCTTTACTTTGTATTCCTGGCACTGCTTTGCTTTTCCTTTTGCTACTTTCTTTTGTTCTGCTTTGCCTTGCCTGGCCATGCTTTGCTTTGCTTTGCTTTGTATTCCTGGCATTGCTTTGCTTTTCCTTCTCTGCTCTGCTTAGCTTCTCTTAACCCTGCTCTGATTTGCCTTACCTTGAACTTTTTCGCTTTGTTGTGGTTTTATTTATTTTTTGATTGTTTGTTTGTTTTTATTTTTTTTTCATTAATATTTTTTTTTCTTTCTCTTTCCCAGCACTGCTTTGCATTTCCTGGTACTACTTTCCTTTGCTCTGCTTTGCCTTCCTGTGCTTTGCCTTCCCTGGCCTTGCTTTGTTTTGCTTTATCAGGCCATGCTTTCCTTGGTTTAGCTTTGCTTTATAGACCTGGCACTGCTTTGCTTTTCCTACCCGTGCTGTGCTTTGCCTTGCCTCGCCTCAAACTGCTTTGCTTTCCTTTGTTTGCTTTATCTTTCCTAGTTATGCTTTGCTTTTCCTGGTGCTACTTTCCTTTGCTCAGCTTTGCCTTCCCTGGCCATGCTTTGTTTTGCTTTATGGGGCCATGCTTGCCTTTGTTTAGCTTCGCTCTGCTCTGCTTTGCCTTGCTATGTTTTGCCTTTTCTGGACATGCTTTGCATCTATTTTTTTTTTTGTTCTCATTATTTTTCCTTTTTTTTTTTTTTTTAATTTAAATGTTCATTACATTCTTTTGTTTTTCTTTTGGACCTATCTGATGTGTTTTTACAGGCCATGCTTTCCTTTTGCAGGCCCTGGTTGTCACTGCTTTTCCTTATGCCGCTAGGTCTTTTTCTTAGCAGGGTTTTACTCTGTCTTGCTCAGCTTTTATCCGCATTGCTCTGCTCTCCTGTGCTGTGCTAGGTTTCTTTTAGAGACTGTCCCACTGGTTTTACTGGGCTAGCCGCAAGCTCCTTACGTTTGCTTTGCTTCTCTCTGTTTTGCCGTACTCCGCTTTGCTTTGCTCTTGCTGGCACAGTTTTGCTTTCCCATACCTCCTTTCCTCTGCTGTTCTTGCCCCAGCTTTGCCTCAGACTGCTTTGCTTTTGCTTTCCTGGCAATGCTTTGCTTTTCCTTGTGCTACGTTCCCTTGCTCTGCTTTGACTTGCTCAGCTTTCCCTTCCCTGGCCATGCTTTCCTTGGTTTACCTTTGGTTTACAGACCTGGCACTGCATTGCTTTTCCAAACCATGCTGTGCTTTGCCTTGCCTCAGACTGCTTTGCTGTCCTTTGCTTGCTTTGTCTTCCCTCGTTATGCTTTGCTTTACCTGGTGTTACTTTCCTTTGCTCAGCTTTGCCCTCCCTGGCCTTGCTTTTTTTTTTTGCTTTACGGGGCCATGCTTTCCTTTGTTTGCCTTTGCTTTCCTCTATTTTGTTCTGCTATGCTATGCCTTTCCTGGTCATGCTTTGCATTTTTTTTTTTTTTTATTATTATTATTTTTTATTTATTTGATGTTCAATCCATGCTTTATGTTTTCCTTTTATATCTTTTTCTTGTGTTTTCTCTGGCCGTGCTTTGCTTTTCCAGGCCGTGCTTGTCATTGCTTTTCCTTAGGCCGCTAGGTCTTTTCCCTAGCAGGGCTTTGCTTTGTCTCGCTCAGCTTTCATCCGCATTGCTCTGCTCTCCTGTGCCGTGCTAGGCTTCCTTTGGAGACCGTCTCACTGATTTTGCTGCTGAGTCGGTTGGTAAATTTCTGAACGCATAAACCGTCAGACACAGAACTTGGCCTCCCCGAAGCCCAGCCACTGTCCCCTCGGAACCGGATTGTGGGGGCAGCCGGCCCGGCCGCCCGACATGGTTCATTCTTTGTCCCCAGCCATGCGGCGAGCCGCCAGGGGACCCCTAACTGCTGCTCGTGTGGTGGTAGTGTTCAGTGACAATTTCAACGAGAATAAGTAACTACATGATTCCCACAACTACGGTGAAAGAAATCCACAACAAACAACAACAAAATGTATATAGATATAAAACCAGCTAAAGCAAGACATGGTTCTTGCCGGCTGTCACAGTGGACTAGGAGCTGTGAAGAAGGCTGAGGAGGGGGCGATCAGGGTCCGGCCACTGTCCAAATCTGGCTGCCACCTGTACACAAAATGGAGGCCCTCCGGTCTCCCCCCCACAGACACTTGGAACCCAAAGGAGGGCTGGCCACCAGCTCGCTACATTTTCTTTGCTTCTCTTTGTTTTGCCTTGCTCCGCTTTGCTTTGCTCTTGCTGGCACAGTTTTGCTTTCCCATACCTCCTTTCCTCTGCTGTTCTTGCCCCGGCTTTGCTTTGCTTTGCCTCAGATTCTTTTGCTGTTTCTTTCCTGGCAATGCTTTGCTTTTCTTTGTGCTACGTTCCCTTGCTCTGCTTTGACTTGCTCAGCCTTCCCTTCCCTGGCCATGCTTTCCTTGGTTTACCTTTGGTTTACAGACCTGGCACTGCTTTGCTTTTCCTACCCGTGCTGTGCTTTGCCTTGCCTCGCCTCAAACTGCCTTGCTTTCCTTTGTTTGCTTTATCTTTCCTAGTTATGCTTTGCTTTTCCTGGTGCTACTTTCCTTTGCTCAGCTTTGCCTTCCCTGGCTGTGCTTTGTTTTGCTTTACGGGGCCACGCTTGCCTTTTTTTACCTTTGCCTTGCTCTCTTTTGCCTCACTTGCTCCTGCTCTCACTTCCAGTTTCCGGCCATGCTTACCTTTGTTTTGCTTTACTTTGTATTCCTGGCACTGCTTTGCTTTTCCTTTTGCTACTTTCTTTTGTTCTGCTTTGCCTTGCCTGGCCATGCTTTGCTTTGCTTTGCTTTGTATTCCTGGCATTGCTTTGCTTTTCCTTCTCTGCTCTGCTTAGCTTCTCTTAACCCTGCTCTGATTTGCCTTACCTTGAACTTTTTCGCTTTGTTGTGGTTTTATTTATTTTTTGATTGTTTGTTTGTTTTTATTTTTTTTTCATTAATATTTTTTTTTCTTTCTCTTTCCCAGCACTGCTTTGCATTTCCTGGTACTACTTTCCTTTGCTCTGCTTTGCCTTCCTGTGCTTTGCCTTCCCTGGCCTTGCTTTGTTTTGCTTTATCAGGCCATGCTTTCCTTGGTTTAGCTTTGCTTTATAGACCTGGCACTGCTTTGCTTTTCCTACCCGTGCTGTGCTTTGCCTTGCCTCGCCTCAAACTGCTTTGCTTTCCTTTGTTTGCTTTATCTTTCCTAGTTATGCTTTGCTTTTCCTGGTGCTACTTTCCTTTGCTCAGCTTTGCCTTCCCTGGCCATGCTTTGTTTTGCTTTATGGGGCCATGCTTGCCTTTGTTTAGCTTCGCTCTGCTCTGCTTTGCCTTGCTATGTTTTGCCTTTTCTGGACATGCTTTGCATCTATTTTTTTTTTTGTTCTCATTATTTTTCCTTTTTTTTTTTTTTTAATTTAAATGTTCATTACATTCTTTTGTTTTTCTTTTGGACCTATCTGATGTGTTTTTACAGGCCATGCTTTCCTTTTGCAGGCCCTGGTTGTCACTGCTTTTCCTTATGCCGCTAGGTCTTTTTCTTAGCAGGGTTTTACTCTGTCTTGCTCAGCTTTTATCCGCATTGCTCTGCTCTCCTGTGCTGTGCTAGGTTTCTTTTAGAGACTGTCCCACTGGTTTTACTGGGCTAGCCGCAAGCTCCTTACGTTTGCTTTGCTTCTCTCTGTTTTGCCGTACTCCGCTTTGCTTTGCTCTTGCTGGCACAGTTTTGCTTTCCCATACCTCCTTTCCTCTGCTGTTCTTGCCCCAGCTTTGCCTCAGACTGCTTTGCTTTTGCTTTCCTGGCAATGCTTTGCTTTTCCTTGTGCTACGTTCCCTTGCTCTGCTTTGACTTGCTCAGCTTTCCCTTCCCTGGCCATGCTTTCCTTGGTTTACCTTTGGTTTACAGACCTGGCACTGCATTGCTTTTCCAAACCATGCTGTGCTTTGCCTTGCCTCAGACTGCTTTGCTGTCCTTTGCTTGCTTTGTCTTCCCTCGTTATGCTTTGCTTTACCTGGTGTTACTTTCCTTTGCTCAGCTTTGCCCTCCCTGGCCTTGCTTTTTTTTTTTGCTTTACGGGGCCATGCTTTCCTTTGTTTGCCTTTGCTTTCCTCTATTTTGTTCTGCTATGCTATGCCTTTCCTGGTCATGCTTTGCATTTTTTTTTTTTTTTATTATTATTATTTTTTATTTATTTGATGTTCAATCCATGCTTTATGTTTTCCTTTTATATCTTTTTCTTGTGTTTTCTCTGGCCGTGCTTTGCTTTTCCAGGCCGTGCTTGTCATTGCTTTTCCTTAGGCCGCTAGGTCTTTTCCCTAGCAGGGCTTTGCTTTGTCTCGCTCAGCTTTCATCCGCATTGCTCTGCTCTCCTGTGCCGTGCTAGGCTTCCTTTGGAGACCGTCTCACTGATTTTGCTGCTGAGTCGGTTGGTAAATTTCTGAACGCATAAACCGTCAGACACAGAACTTGGCCTCCCCGAAGCCCAGCCACTGTCCCCTCGGAACCGGATTGTGGGGGCAGCCGGCCCGGCCGCCCGACATGGTTCATTCTTTGTCCCCAGCCATGCGGCGAGCCGCCAGGGGACCCCTAACTGCTGCTCGTGTGGTGGTAGTGTTCAGTGACAATTTCAACGAGAATAAGTAACTACATGATTCCCACAACTACGGTGAAAGAAATCCACAACAAACAACAACAAAATGTATATAGATATAAAACCAGCTAAAGCAAGACATGGTTCTTGCCGGCTGTCACAGTGGACTAGGAGCTGTGAAGAAGGCTGAGGAGGGGGCGATCAGGGTCCGGCCACTGTCCAAATCTGGCTGCCACCTGTACACAAAATGGAGGCCCTCCGGTCTCCCCCCCACAGACACTTGGAACCCAAAGGAGGGCTGGCCGCCAGCTCGCTACGTTTTCTTTGCTTCTCTTTGTTTTGCCTTGCTCCGCTTTGCTTTGCTCTTGCTGGCACAGTTTTGCTTTTCCATACCTCCTTTCCTCTGCTGTTCTTGCCCCGGCTTTGCCTCACGTTGTTTTGCTTTTGCTTTCCTTAAAATGCTTTGCTTTTCCTTGTGCTACGTTCCTTTGCTCTGCGTTGACTTTCTCAGCCTTCCCTTCCCTGGCCATGCTTTCCTTGGTTTAGCTTTGCTTTATAGACCTGGCACTGCTTTGCTTTTCCTATCCGTGCTGTGCTTTGCCTTGCCTCGCCTCAAACTGCCTTGCTTTCCTTTGTTTGCTTTGTCTTCCCTGGTTATGCTTTGCTTTTCCTGGTGCTACTTTCCTTTGTTCAGCTTTGCCTTCCTTGGCCGTGCTTTGTTTTGCTTTACGGGGCCATGCTTGCCTTTTTTTACCTTTGCTTTGCTCTCTTTTGCCTTCACCTGCTCCTGCTCTCACTTCCATTTTCAGGCCATGCTTACCTTTGTTTTGCTTTACTTTGTATTCCTGGCACTGCTTTGCTTTTCCTTTTGCTACTTTCTTTTGTTCTGCTTTGCCTTGCCTGGCCATGCTTTGCTTTGCTTTGCTTTGCCTTGCTTTGTATTCCTGGCATTGCTTTGCTTTTCCTTCTCTGCTCTGCTTAGCTTCTCTTAACCCTGCTCTGATTTGCCTTACCTCGAACTTTTTCGCTTTGTTGTGCTTTTTATTGCTGATTTTTTTTTTGTTTTGTTTTATTTATTTATTTATTTATTTATTTATTTATTTTCACTTCTTTCTCTTTCCTGGCACTGCTTTGCTTTTCCTGGTGCTACTTTCCTTTGCTCAGCTTTGCCTTCCCTGGCCGTGCTTTGTTTTGCTTTATAGGGCCGTGCTTGCCTTTGTTTAGCTTCGCTCTGCTCTGCCTCGCCTTGCTATGTTTTGCCTTTTCTGGACATGCTTTGCATCTATTTCTTTTATTATCATTATTATTTATTTATTTATTTATTTTTCTTTAAATGTTCATTACATTCTTTTGTTTTCCTTTTGGACCTACCCGATGTGTTTTTACAGGCCGTGCTTTCCTTTTGCAGGCCCTGGTTGTCACTGCTTTTCCCTATGCCTAGCAGGGCTTTTCCTTAGCAGGGTTTTACTCTGTCTTGCTCAGCTTTTATCCGCATTGCTCTGCTCTCCTGTGCCGTGCTAGGCTTCTTTTGGAGACCGTCTCACTGATTTTGCTGCTGAGTCGGTTGGTAAATTTCTGAACGCATAAACCGTCAGACACAGAACTTGGCCTCCCCGCAGCCCAGCCACTGTCCCCTCGGAACCGGATTGTGGGGGCAGCAGGCCCGGCCAACCAACAAGGTCCATTCTTTGTCCCCAGCCATGCGGCGAGCCGCCAGGGGACCCCTAACTGCTGCTCGTGTGGTGGTAGTGTTCAGTGAGAATTTCAACGAGAATAAGTAACTACATGATTCCCACAACTACGCTGGAAGAAATCCACAACAAACAACAACAAAATGTATATAGATATATAAAACCAGCTAAAGCAAGACATGGTTCTTGCCGGCTGTCACAGTGGACTAGGAGCTGTGAAGAAGGCTGAGGAGGGGGCGATCAGGGTCCAGCCACTGTCCAAGTCTGGCTGCCACCTGCACACAAAATGGAGGCCCTCCGGTCTCCCCCCCACAGACACTTGGAACCCAAAGGAGGGCTGGCCACCAGCTCGCTACATTCACTCTGCTTCTCTTTGTTTTGCCTTGGTCTGCTTTGCTTTGCTCTTGCTGGCACAGTTTTGCTTTTCCATACCTCCTTTCCTCTGCTGTTCTTGCCTCAGATTGCTTTGCTTTTTCTCTCCTGGAAATGCTGTGTTGTTCCTTGTGCTACTTTGCTTTGCTTTGCTTTGCTTTGCTTTGCTTTGCTTTGCTTTGCTTTGCTTTGCTTTGTTTTGCTTTTTCTTTCCTCAGCCTGCTACGTTTTTACTTGTGCGGTCATGCTTTATTTTTTATTTCTTTGCTTCGTATTCCTGTCAGTGCTTTGCTTTCCCTTCTCTGCTCTTCTGGACCTTTCTTAGCCTCGCTGTGCTTTGCTTTGCCTCAAAGTGCTTTCTTTCCTTGGCTTTCCCTTTCGTGGCACCACTTTGTTTTTCCCTGTGCTCCTTTCCTTAGCTTTGCTGTCTTTATGAATGCATAAAGAAGTTCATGAAACTTGTTTCTGAACACACAGAAAAGTTAGCCGGCCCACAGCCCGGCAGCTGTCCCCTCGGAGCTGGCGGGCAGGGACAGGGATCTGGCTACCGGGCCAGGTCTATTTTGTTGCCCACCGTTGTCCGGAGAGCCAGCAGGTGGGCTCCGTTGCTATTCGTCTGGGGAGGGGTGTGGGTTGAGAACAACAATCAATAACTACTCGATTCCTAAAACGAAAGGGGGAAACAGACGGAGAAGACTATTATTATTCCTACTTCTACTATTTGTATTACTTTTTAATGATATTTATTTCTATTACTATTTAATACTTTTATTTCTAATAACTTTTTAGTAGTATATAATAATAGCATCATTATTATTATTATTATTATTATTATTATTATTATTTTATATAATGATAAGCAGCTAAAGCAAAGCAGCCAGGCAGCCAGCCAAACTGAGTGGCACAGGTGGGGAGCCGTTCGCGGCCGAGCAGGAGCCTCTGACGTCAGAGCGAGAGCGAGAGGCGGCCCGAGGCAACCGGGGGCCGCTGCCACACCCTGGCCTTCTCAAACGCCCAGCTCCCCGTAAGCCAGCAACGGGCCCCTTTACCTCATGGGTGGGTGGGGGGTGCGATTTCGACTGACGCTAAGTTAACTCCGCATTTTGTTTTGGCAGCACCGTTTTGCTTTGCTTTGCTTTCCCTGGCCCTGCGTTGCTTCGCTTCGCTTTGTATTCAAGGTACTGCTTCGCTTTTCCTGGCCCTGTTTTACTTTGGATTTTCTCTTGCTGACCGTGCTTTGCTTTTCCTGGCCTCGCTTTGTTGCGTTTTGCTTGACTTTGTATTCGTGACACCGCTTTTCTTTCCCTGGACCTCCTTTGCTTTGGTTTTTCTCGCCCTTCTTTGCTTTGCTTTTGCTGGTCCTGCCTCGCTTTGTTTTGCTTGACGTTGTATTCAAGACACCGCTTTTCTTTTCCTGGACCTCTTTTGCTTTGGTTTTTCTCGCCTTTCTTTGTTTTGCTTTTGCTGGCCCTGCCTTGCTTTGTTTTGCTTGACGTTGTATTCAAGATACCGCTTTTCTTTCCCCCACCCCCCAGGAAATCCTTAGCTTAGTTTTTTTTTTTGTTTGTTTGTTTGTTTTTCCCCACCCTTCTTTGTTTTGCTTTAGCCGGCCCTGCCTTGCTTTGCTTTGCTTTACTTTGTATTCGTGCCACCACTTTTCTTTTCCTGGACCTCTTCTGCTTTGGTTTTTCTTGCCCTGCTTGGCTTTGCTTTTCCTTTTGCCTCTTTCTTTTCCCTAGCAGGGCTTTGCTTTGTCTCGCTCTGCTTTGCGTTGCATTGCTCAGCTCTGCTTTGCCGTGCTAGGTAGGCTTCTTTTGCAGACCGTCGCACCGATTTGGGCGACGAGTCGATCGGTGTATTTATGAACGCATAAAGCCTCAGGCGCACACCGTGGCCTCCCTCCCCGCAGCCCGACGACTGTCCCCCGGGAGCTGGAGGGTGGCGACAGGAAGCCTGGCCACCCAGCCAGCATGGTCTATTCCTCATCCCCCGCTGTCCGGCGAGCCGCCAGGTGGGTCCCGCTGCTGCTGTTCGTCTGGGGACGGGCTTGGGTGAGGTTTTTTAGGACGATAAGCGACATTACACGATTCCCGATGATTTGGGTTCGTTTTGCTTTGCTTTCCTTTTCCTCGCTTTACTTATCGTCGCTCTTCCCCGCTTTGCTTTTCCCGCACCTGCTTCGACATGCTTTCCTTAGAGCTGCATCTTTCTGGGGGGTTTTGGTTTGTATTCCCGGCACCGATTTCCTTTTCTTTGCTCTGCTTTGCCGTTCCTACTCCGCTTTGTTTTTTGCTCTTTTGATGCGTTTACACACACAGGAACGCTGGGTCACCTACTTCGGCCTCCCCACAGCCCGCCAACCGTCCCTTCGCAGCTGGCAGGTGGGGGTGCGGGGGTCGGCCACCCAGCCAAGTCTATTCCAGGACCCCCGCTGACTGGGGAGCCGCCACCTGAGCTCAACTGCCGTTTGCCTGAGGAGGCTGGGGGGGGGGGGGGGGGGGGGGGGGGGGAGGGGGAGCTGAGGACTAGGGGGGTGGGGGAGGTTTTGAAAGACGGTAAGGAATGACACGATTCCTGAAGCTACAGCGGAAAACAGGCAACAGAACTAACTAATAATAAACGTAAAGATAAGAGTAGTTATTTTGCAAAGCGGCTCAAGCAAAGCGGCCAGGCAGTCAGCCGCACTGCGCGGCACAGGTGGCGAGCCTCTGGCGGCCGAGCAAGAGCCTCTGACGTCAGAGCGAGCTGCGGCCCGAAGCAGCCGGGGTCCGGGGCCGCGCCCTCGCCTTCCCGACCGGCGCCGGCGCCCCGCCCCGCCCCGTCCACTGCAAAGGCTGCAAAGGGCGGAGGAGAGGGAGGGAGGGAGAAGTGGGGAGGGGGCGGAGGCGGCCATTGAAGTGCGTAGACGGCCGCTGTCAGATGCAGGCCGCCACGTCTACCCGTCCCTCCCACCCTCCGGGCCCCGCGGAGCCACCAGGTCTACTTCTCCCTCCTCCCCGCTCTCTCCCCCGCCCCCTCCCGCCTCGTGGAGCCACCAGGTCTACTTCTCCCTCCTCCTCCCCGCTCTCTCCCCCCCGCCCCCTCCCGCCCCGTGGAGCCACCAGGTCTACTTCTCCCTCCTCCTCCCCGCTCTCTCCCCCCCGCCCCCTCCCGCCCCGTGGAGCCACCAGGTCTACTTCTCCCTCCTCCTCCCCGCTCTCTCCCCCCCGCCCCCTCCCGCCCCGTGGAGCCACCAGGTCTACTTCTCCCTCCTCCTCCCCGCTCTCTCCCCCCCGCCCCCTCCCGCCCCGTGGAGCCACCAGGTCTACTTCTCCCTCCTCCTCCCCGCTCTGTCCCCCCGCCCCCTCCCGCCCCGTGGAGCCACCAGGTCTACTTCTCCCTCCTCCCAGCTCTGTCCCCCCGCCCCCTCCCGCCTCGTGGAGCCGTCAGGTCTACCCCGCCGTCACGGCCACTGCTCGAGAGCGGCCCGGCTGCCTCGTCTACACGGCCACACGCACGCATGCACAGACGGGCGCGTGCCCGCACGCTTCCCTCCGGCGGCCCGCCAGGTCTATCCACACGCCTCTCGCGTGCAGGGGAACGGCTGGGAGGCGCCATTCATTCGAATCGTTCACGCTTTTAAAAAGAAAAAGGGGAAAAAGAAAAACAAACACAAGCAGCAGCAGCAGCAGCAGCAGCAACAAGAAAGCACGGGTCCCGCTTGTCGGCGGGGAGACGAGAGGTCGTACAAAGCGTGCGGAGAAAGCGTTCGCTCTCAGACTCCGGCCGCCACGTCTACCCGCCGCCAGAGCCACTCGGAGCCCGCGGCAGACCGGCCGCCAGTTGCTCCCCTTTGCTTTGCTTTTGCCGGCCCTGCTTCGCTTTGCTTTTCGTGGAAGCGCTGAGTTTTGCTTGGCGTCGCGTTCGTGGCACTCGTTTGCTTTTCCTTCGTCTGCTCCGCCTCGCTCCGCTTTGCCGTTCCTCCTCCGCTTCGCTTTGCTTTTGCCGGCGCCGCTTGGCCTGGCTTTGGCTGGCGGCGCTCCGCCTTTCCGTTGCGCGCCTTCGCTTCGCCTCGTTTCGCACGGATCGCTGAGTGCAATGACACACGCCCAGCCACGCAGA
>NW_028181216.1:22500-37500 GCF_964211825.1 Aythya ferina | reverse complement strand
CCTTCGGCCGCCGGCGGACCGCCCGCCGGCTTCTGGCCGCTCCCTCTCTCCACAGCTCTGAGCTCGCGGCTCGCTGCTGCTTTTCTCCGGCGACTCGCACGCGCGAGACCGCTTCTCGCTCGCCGGCGGGGAGGGTAGCTGGCTCGGCAAACCGCTGGCGGCTACCGCTCCGCACAACCCACGCCCGAGCCGACGCCACCGCCGACGCCGCGCGCCCCCTTCTCGCGCGCCGGCTCTCCAAGCCCCAAGCGCTCGCTCGACACCGCTGGCGGAGCAGAGTCCTCACTCTCTCCTAGAGACGGACACAAAAGTCATTGCCTCACAAGCGGCGCACGTCCTTTTCCAGCCTACCGCGGCGAGGCAGCCGAGCGCAACCGACTTTTACCTCGACCTAACTGGAGGCACAGAGAAACAGCGACGCCTACCACCCCTTCCGAGCCGTGGCACGACCTGCTAGTCTACCTCCAGCCCCACGGCGGCCTTCCAAGTCCCGTCGGACACGCGGTAGACCTGGCCGCCGTTCCCTCCGCCCGACCGGCGGCTATTTCCTCCGCGAGGGTAGACCTGGCAACCTCAGGGGGACCCGCCGGCCGGGAACCGACGGCGCCGGCCCGCCTTCCTTCGCTTTTCCCACGGGCCCTTCCGGCACTTTTCCAGCCTTTTCGGGCTTTTTCGCACCTTTCCGGGAATTTCCGACGCTTTCCGCGCCATCGGACCCGCTCGGGAACCGCTCGACCGACCCGCGGACGTGCGCCTTCGCAAACGCGCGCGCGCGCGCGCTCCCGTCGCTGCCGGGCAGACCCCGACGCCGTTCTCGCGGACGGACCTGCAGCGACCCCTACAGGTCGCCGCCGGCTAAGCAAACATGGCGACCGCGGCAGGGTAGACCTGGCGGCCGCAGGAAGCTACGGGGAGACCAGGCGGCCGCGGGACGACGCGGGGACACCAGGCGGCCGCGGCAGGATCGGCAGACGAGGCGACGGGGGGATGCGGTAGACCTGGCAACCTCGGCAGGACGCGGGGAGACCTGGCGGCCGCAGGAGGGCACCGGGACACCTGGCGGCCGCAGGGGGACACGGGGAGACGTGGCGGCAACGGGGGGCACACGGTAGACCTGGCAACCTCAGGGGGACACGGGGAGACCCGCCGGCCGGGAACCGACAGCGCCGGCCCGCCTTCCTTCGCTTTTCCCACGGGCCCTTCCGGCACTTTTCGCACCTTTCCGGGAATTTCCGACGCTTTCCGCGCCATCGGACCCGCTCGGGAACCGCTCGACCGACCCGCGGACGGGAGCCCTCGCAAACGCGCTCGCGCCCGCGCGCCCGTCGCTGCCGGGCAGACCCCGACGCCGTTCTCGCGGCCGGACCTGCAGCGACCCCTACAGGTCGCCGCCGCCTAAGCAAACATGGCGACCGCGCCCGGGTAGACCTGGCGGCTGCTGTCCGCAGCGCTTAGACGAGGCGCCCGCGGCGCCCCGAGGCGGGGAACACCTGCCGGCCGGGAACCAACCCCGCCGTCCTTTCCCTAGCAGGGCTCTGCCTTGCCTTGCTCGGCTTTCATCCGCATTGCTCTGCTCTCCTGTGCCGTGCTGGGCTCCTCTCGGAGACCGTCCCGCGGGTTTTGATGCCGAGTCGATCGCTATAATTACGAACGCATAAACCGTCAGACACAGAACTTGGCCTCCCCGCAGCCCAGCGACCGCTCCCTCGGAACTGGCACGAGGGGGCAGCAGGCCTGCACACCCAGCACGGTCTTTTTTGGGAGTAACAACATGATTCCCACAACTACGCTGGAAGAAAGGCAACAATAAAGAAATAAACAGCTAAAGCAAGACATGGTTCTTGCCCAACGTCACGGTGGACCAGGAGATGTGAAGGAGGCTGGGGAGAGGGCGATCAGGGTACAGCCACTGCCCAAGTCTGGCTGCCACCTGCACACAACATGAGGGCCCTCCGGTCTCCCCCCAACAGGCACTTGGAACCCAAAGGAGGGCTGGCCGCCAGCTCGCTACGTTTGCTTTGCTTCTCTCTGTTTTGCTTTGCTCTGCTTTGCTTTGCTCTTGCTGGCACGGTTTTGCTTTTCCATACCTCCTTTCCTCTGCTGTTCTTGCCCCTGCTTTGCCTCAGAGTGTTTTGCTCTTTCTCTCCTGAAAATACTTTGCATTTCCTTGTGCTACTTTCCTTTGCTTTGCTTTTCCTTGCTCTGCTTTGCCTTCCCTGGCCATGCTTTCCTTTGCTTTATCAGGCCATGCTTTCCTTGGTTTAGCTTTGCTTTATAGACCTGGCACTGCTTTCCTTTTCCTACCCGTGCTGTGCTTTGCCTTGCCTCAAAGTGCTTTGCTTTCCTTTGTTTGCTTTGTCCTCCCTGGTTATGCTTTGCTTTTCCTGGTGCTACTTTCCTTTGCTCAGCTTTGCCTTCCTTGGCCGTGCTTTGTTTTGCTTTACGGGGCCACGCTTGCCTTTTTTTACCTTTGCCTTGCTCTCTTTTGCCTCACCTGCTCCTGCTCTCATTTCCATTTTCAGGCCATGCTTACCTTTGTTTTGCTTTACTTTGTATTCCTGGCACTGCTTTGCTTTTCCTTTTGCTACTTTCTTTTGTTCTGCTTTGCCTTGCCTGGCCATGTTTTCCTTTGCCTAGCTTTGTATTCCTGGCATTGCTTTGCTTTTCCTTCTCTGCTCTGCTTAGCTTCTCTTAACCCTGCTCTGATTTGCCTTACCTTGAACTTTTTCGCTTTGTTGTGGTTTTATTTATTTTTTGATTGTTTGTTTGTTTTTATTTTTTTTTCATTAATATTTTTTTTTCTTTCTCTTTCCCAGCACTGCTTTGCATTTCCTGGTACTACTTTCCTTTGCTCTGCTTTGCCTTCCTGTGCTTTGCCTTCCCTGGCCTTGCTTTGTTTTGCTTTATCAGGCCATGCTTTCCTTGGTTTAGCTTTGCTTTATAGACCTGGCACTGCTTTGCTTTTCCTACCCGTGCTGTGCTTTGCCTTGCCTCGCCTCAAACTGCTTTGCTTTCCTTTGTTTGCTTTATCTTTCCTAGTTATGCTTTGCTTTTCCTGGTGCTACTTTCCTTTGCTCAGCTTTGCCTTCCCTGGCCATGCTTTGTTTTGCTTTATGGGGCCATGCTTGCCTTTGTTTAGCTTCGCTCTGCTCTGCTTTGCCTTGCTATGTTTTGCCTTTTCTGGACATGCTTTGCATCTATTTTTTTTTTTGTTCTCATTATTTTTCCTTTTTTTTTTTTTTTTAATTTAAATGTTCATTACATTCTTTTGTTTTTCTTTTGGACCTATCTGATGTGTTTTTACAGGCCATGCTTTCCTTTTGCAGGCCCTGGTTGTCACTGCTTTTCCTTATGCCGCTAGGTCTTTTTCTTAGCAGGGTTTTACTCTGTCTTGCTCAGCTTTTATCCGCATTGCTCTGCTCTCCTGTGCTGTGCTAGGTTTCTTTTAGAGACTGTCCCACTGGTTTTACTGGGCTAGCCGCAAGCTCCTTACGTTTGCTTTGCTTCTCTCTGTTTTGCCGTACTCCGCTTTGCTTTGCTCTTGCTGGCACAGTTTTGCTTTCCCATACCTCCTTTCCTCTGCTGTTCTTGCCCCAGCTTTGCCTCAGACTGCTTTGCTTTTGCTTTCCTGGCAATGCTTTGCTTTTCCTTGTGCTACGTTCCCTTGCTCTGCTTTGACTTGCTCAGCTTTCCCTTCCCTGGCCATGCTTTCCTTGGTTTACCTTTGGTTTACAGACCTGGCACTGCATTGCTTTTCCAAACCATGCTGTGCTTTGCCTTGCCTCAGACTGCTTTGCTGTCCTTTGCTTGCTTTGTCTTCCCTCGTTATGCTTTGCTTTACCTGGTGTTACTTTCCTTTGCTCAGCTTTGCCCTCCCTGGCCTTGCTTTTTTTTTTTGCTTTACGGGGCCATGCTTTCCTTTGTTTGCCTTTGCTTTCCTCTATTTTGTTCTGCTATGCTATGCCTTTCCTGGTCATGCTTTGCATTTTTTTTTTTTTTTTATTATTATTATTTTTTATTTATTTGATGTTCAATCCATGCTTTATGTTTTCCTTTTATATCTTTTTCTTGTGTTTTCTCTGGCCGTGCTTTGCTTTTCCAGGCCGTGCTTGTCATTGCTTTTCCTTAGGCCGCTAGGTCTTTTCCCTAGCAGGGCTTTGCTTTGTCTCGCTCAGCTTTCATCCGCATTGCTCTGCTCTCCTGTGCCGTGCTAGGCTTCCTTTGGAGACCGTCTCACTGATTTTGCTGCTGAGTCGGTTGGTAAATTTCTGAACGCATAAACCGTCAGACACAGAACTTGGCCTCCCCGAAGCCCAGCCACTGTCCCCTCGGAACCGGATTGTGGGGGCAGCCGGCCCGGCCGCCCGACATGGTTCATTCTTTGTCCCCAGCCATGCGGCGAGCCGCCAGGGGACCCCTAACTGCTGCTCGTGTGGTGGTAGTGTTCAGTGACAATTTCAACGAGAATAAGTAACTACATGATTCCCACAACTACGGTGAAAGAAATCCACAACAAACAACAACAAAATGTATATAGATATAAAACCAGCTAAAGCAAGACATGGTTCTTGCCGGCTGTCACAGTGGACTAGGAGCTGTGAAGAAGGCTGAGGAGGGGGCGATCAGGGTCCGGCCACTGTCCAAATCTGGCTGCCACCTGTACACAAAATGGAGGCCCTCCGGTCTCCCCCCCACAGACACTTGGAACCCAAAGGAGGGCTGGCCACCAGCTCGCTACATTTTCTTTGCTTCTCTTTGTTTTGCCTTGCTCCGCTTTGCTTTGCTCTTGCTGGCACAGTTTTGCTTTCCCATACCTCCTTTCCTCTGCTGTTCTTGCCCCGGCTTTGCTTTGCTTTGCCTCAGATTCTTTTGCTGTTTCTTTCCTGGCAATGCTTTGCTTTTCTTTGTGCTACGTTCCCTTGCTCTGCTTTGACTTGCTCAGCCTTCCCTTCCCTGGCCATGCTTTCCTTGGTTTACCTTTGGTTTACAGACCTGGCACTGCTTTGCTTTTCCTACCCGTGCTGTGCTTTGCCTTGCCTCGCCTCAAACTGCCTTGCTTTCCTTTGTTTGCTTTATCTTTCCTAGTTATGCTTTGCTTTTCCTGGTGCTACTTTCCTTTGCTCAGCTTTGCCTTCCCTGGCTGTGCTTTGTTTTGCTTTACGGGGCCACGCTTGCCTTTTTTTACCTTTGCCTTGCTCTCTTTTGCCTCACTTGCTCCTGCTCTCACTTCCAGTTTCCGGCCATGCTTACCTTTGTTTTGCTTTACTTTGTATTCCTGGCACTGCTTTGCTTTTCCTTTTGCTACTTTCTTTTGTTCTGCTTTGCCTTGCCTGGCCATGCTTTGCTTTGCTTTGCTTTGTATTCCTGGCATTGCTTTGCTTTTCCTTCTCTGCTCTGCTTAGCTTCTCTTAACCCTGCTCTGATTTGCCTTACCTTGAACTTTTTCGCTTTGTTGTGGTTTTATTTATTTTTTGATTGTTTGTTTGTTTTTATTTTTTTTTCATTAATATTTTTTTTTCTTTCTCTTTCCCAGCACTGCTTTGCATTTCCTGGTACTACTTTCCTTTGCTCTGCTTTGCCTTCCTGTGCTTTGCCTTCCCTGGCCTTGCTTTGTTTTGCTTTATCAGGCCATGCTTTCCTTGGTTTAGCTTTGCTTTATAGACCTGGCACTGCTTTGCTTTTCCTACCCGTGCTGTGCTTTGCCTTGCCTCGCCTCAAACTGCTTTGCTTTCCTTTGTTTGCTTTATCTTTCCTAGTTATGCTTTGCTTTTCCTGGTGCTACTTTCCTTTGCTCAGCTTTGCCTTCCCTGGCCATGCTTTGTTTTGCTTTATGGGGCCATGCTTGCCTTTGTTTAGCTTCGCTCTGCTCTGCTTTGCCTTGCTATGTTTTGCCTTTTCTGGACATGCTTTGCATCTATTTTTTTTTTTGTTCTCATTATTTTTCCTTTTTTTTTTTTTTTTAATTTAAATGTTCATTACATTCTTTTGTTTTTCTTTTGGACCTATCTGATGTGTTTTTACAGGCCATGCTTTCCTTTTGCAGGCCCTGGTTGTCACTGCTTTTCCTTATGCCGCTAGGTCTTTTTCTTAGCAGGGTTTTACTCTGTCTTGCTCAGCTTTTATCCGCATTGCTCTGCTCTCCTGTGCTGTGCTAGGTTTCTTTTAGAGACTGTCCCACTGGTTTTACTGGGCTAGCCGCAAGCTCCTTACGTTTGCTTTGCTTCTCTCTGTTTTGCCGTACTCCGCTTTGCTTTGCTCTTGCTGGCACAGTTTTGCTTTCCCATACCTCCTTTCCTCTGCTGTTCTTGCCCCAGCTTTGCCTCAGACTGCTTTGCTTTTGCTTTCCTGGCAATGCTTTGCTTTTCCTTGTGCTACGTTCCCTTGCTCTGCTTTGACTTGCTCAGCTTTCCCTTCCCTGGCCATGCTTTCCTTGGTTTACCTTTGGTTTACAGACCTGGCACTGCATTGCTTTTCCAAACCATGCTGTGCTTTGCCTTGCCTCAGACTGCTTTGCTGTCCTTTGCTTGCTTTGTCTTCCCTCGTTATGCTTTGCTTTACCTGGTGTTACTTTCCTTTGCTCAGCTTTGCCCTCCCTGGCCTTGCTTTTTTTTTTTGCTTTACGGGGCCATGCTTTCCTTTGTTTGCCTTTGCTTTCCTCTATTTTGTTCTGCTATGCTATGCCTTTCCTGGTCATGCTTTGCATTTTTTTTTTTTTTTATTATTATTATTTTTTATTTATTTGATGTTCAATCCATGCTTTATGTTTTCCTTTTATATCTTTTTCTTGTGTTTTCTCTGGCCGTGCTTTGCTTTTCCAGGCCGTGCTTGTCATTGCTTTTCCTTAGGCCGCTAGGTCTTTTCCCTAGCAGGGCTTTGCTTTGTCTCGCTCAGCTTTCATCCGCATTGCTCTGCTCTCCTGTGCCGTGCTAGGCTTCCTTTGGAGACCGTCTCACTGATTTTGCTGCTGAGTCGGTTGGTAAATTTCTGAACGCATAAACCGTCAGACACAGAACTTGGCCTCCCCGAAGCCCAGCCACTGTCCCCTCGGAACCGGATTGTGGGGGCAGCCGGCCCGGCCGCCCGACATGGTTCATTCTTTGTCCCCAGCCATGCGGCGAGCCGCCAGGGGACCCCTAACTGCTGCTCGTGTGGTGGTAGTGTTCAGTGACAATTTCAACGAGAATAAGTAACTACATGATTCCCACAACTACGGTGAAAGAAATCCACAACAAACAACAACAAAATGTATATAGATATAAAACCAGCTAAAGCAAGACATGGTTCTTGCCGGCTGTCACAGTGGACTAGGAGCTGTGAAGAAGGCTGAGGAGGGGGCGATCAGGGTCCGGCCACTGTCCAAATCTGGCTGCCACCTGTACACAAAATGGAGGCCCTCCGGTCTCCCCCCCACAGACACTTGGAACCCAAAGGAGGGCTGGCCACCAGCTCGCTACATTTTCTTTGCTTCTCTTTGTTTTGCCTTGCTCCGCTTTGCTTTGCTCTTGCTGGCACAGTTTTGCTTTCCCATACCTCCTTTCCTCTGCTGTTCTTGCCCCGGCTTTGCTTTGCTTTGCCTCAGATTCTTTTGCTGTTTCTTTCCTGGCAATGCTTTGCTTTTCTTTGTGCTACGTTCCCTTGCTCTGCTTTGACTTGCTCAGCCTTCCCTTCCCTGGCCATGCTTTCCTTGGTTTACCTTTGGTTTACAGACCTGGCACTGCTTTGCTTTTCCTACCCGTGCTGTGCTTTGCCTTGCCTCGCCTCAAACTGCCTTGCTTTCCTTTGTTTGCTTTATCTTTCCTAGTTATGCTTTGCTTTTCCTGGTGCTACTTTCCTTTGCTCAGCTTTGCCTTCCCTGGCTGTGCTTTGTTTTGCTTTACGGGGCCACGCTTGCCTTTTTTTACCTTTGCCTTGCTCTCTTTTGCCTCACTTGCTCCTGCTCTCACTTCCAGTTTCCGGCCATGCTTACCTTTGTTTTGCTTTACTTTGTATTCCTGGCACTGCTTTGCTTTTCCTTTTGCTACTTTCTTTTGTTCTGCTTTGCCTTGCCTGGCCATGCTTTGCTTTGCTTTGCTTTGTATTCCTGGCATTGCTTTGCTTTTCCTTCTCTGCTCTGCTTAGCTTCTCTTAACCCTGCTCTGATTTGCCTTACCTTGAACTTTTTCGCTTTGTTGTGGTTTTATTTATTTTTTGATTGTTTGTTTGTTTTTATTTTTTTTTCATTAATATTTTTTTTTCTTTCTCTTTCCCAGCACTGCTTTGCATTTCCTGGTACTACTTTCCTTTGCTCTGCTTTGCCTTCCTGTGCTTTGCCTTCCCTGGCCTTGCTTTGTTTTGCTTTATCAGGCCATGCTTTCCTTGGTTTAGCTTTGCTTTATAGACCTGGCACTGCTTTGCTTTTCCTACCCGTGCTGTGCTTTGCCTTGCCTCGCCTCAAACTGCTTTGCTTTCCTTTGTTTGCTTTATCTTTCCTAGTTATGCTTTGCTTTTCCTGGTGCTACTTTCCTTTGCTCAGCTTTGCCTTCCCTGGCCATGCTTTGTTTTGCTTTATGGGGCCATGCTTGCCTTTGTTTAGCTTCGCTCTGCTCTGCTTTGCCTTGCTATGTTTTGCCTTTTCTGGACATGCTTTGCATCTATTTTTTTTTTTGTTCTCATTATTTTTCCTTTTTTTTTTTTTTTAATTTAAATGTTCATTACATTCTTTTGTTTTTCTTTTGGACCTATCTGATGTGTTTTTACAGGCCATGCTTTCCTTTTGCAGGCCCTGGTTGTCACTGCTTTTCCTTATGCCGCTAGGTCTTTTTCTTAGCAGGGTTTTACTCTGTCTTGCTCAGCTTTTATCCGCATTGCTCTGCTCTCCTGTGCTGTGCTAGGTTTCTTTTAGAGACTGTCCCACTGGTTTTACTGGGCTAGCCGCAAGCTCCTTACGTTTGCTTTGCTTCTCTCTGTTTTGCCGTACTCCGCTTTGCTTTGCTCTTGCTGGCACAGTTTTGCTTTCCCATACCTCCTTTCCTCTGCTGTTCTTGCCCCAGCTTTGCCTCAGACTGCTTTGCTTTTGCTTTCCTGGCAATGCTTTGCTTTTCCTTGTGCTACGTTCCCTTGCTCTGCTTTGACTTGCTCAGCTTTCCCTTCCCTGGCCATGCTTTCCTTGGTTTACCTTTGGTTTACAGACCTGGCACTGCATTGCTTTTCCAAACCATGCTGTGCTTTGCCTTGCCTCAGACTGCTTTGCTGTCCTTTGCTTGCTTTGTCTTCCCTCGTTATGCTTTGCTTTACCTGGTGTTACTTTCCTTTGCTCAGCTTTGCCCTCCCTGGCCTTGCTTTTTTTTTTTGCTTTACGGGGCCATGCTTTCCTTTGTTTGCCTTTGCTTTCCTCTATTTTGTTCTGCTATGCTATGCCTTTCCTGGTCATGCTTTGCATTTTTTTTTTTTTTTTATTATTATTATTTTTTATTTATTTGATGTTCAATCCATGCTTTATGTTTTCCTTTTATATCTTTTTCTTGTGTTTTCTCTGGCCGTGCTTTGCTTTTCCAGGCCGTGCTTGTCATTGCTTTTCCTTAGGCCGCTAGGTCTTTTCCCTAGCAGGGCTTTGCTTTGTCTCGCTCAGCTTTCATCCGCATTGCTCTGCTCTCCTGTGCCGTGCTAGGCTTCCTTTGGAGACCGTCTCACTGATTTTGCTGCTGAGTCGGTTGGTAAATTTCTGAACGCATAAACCGTCAGACACAGAACTTGGCCTCCCCGAAGCCCAGCCACTGTCCCCTCGGAACCGGATTGTGGGGGCAGCCGGCCCGGCCGCCCGACATGGTTCATTCTTTGTCCCCAGCCATGCGGCGAGCCGCCAGGGGACCCCTAACTGCTGCTCGTGTGGTGGTAGTGTTCAGTGACAATTTCAACGAGAATAAGTAACTACATGATTCCCACAACTACGGTGAAAGAAATCCACAACAAACAACAACAAAATGTATATAGATATAAAACCAGCTAAAGCAAGACATGGTTCTTGCCGGCTGTCACAGTGGACTAGGAGCTGTGAAGAAGGCTGAGGAGGGGGCGATCAGGGTCCGGCCACTGTCCAAATCTGGCTGCCACCTGTACACAAAATGGAGGCCCTCCGGTCTCCCCCCCACAGACACTTGGAACCCAAAGGAGGGCTGGCCACCAGCTCGCTACATTTTCTTTGCTTCTCTTTGTTTTGCCTTGCTCCGCTTTGCTTTGCTCTTGCTGGCACAGTTTTGCTTTCCCATACCTCCTTTCCTCTGCTGTTCTTGCCCCGGCTTTGCTTTGCTTTGCCTCAGATTCTTTTGCTGTTTCTTTCCTGGCAATGCTTTGCTTTTCTTTGTGCTACGTTCCCTTGCTCTGCTTTGACTTGCTCAGCCTTCCCTTCCCTGGCCATGCTTTCCTTGGTTTACCTTTGGTTTACAGACCTGGCACTGCTTTGCTTTTCCTACCCGTGCTGTGCTTTGCCTTGCCTCGCCTCAAACTGCCTTGCTTTCCTTTGTTTGCTTTGTCCTCCCTGGTTATGCTTTGCTTTTCCTGGTGCTACTTTCCTTTGTTCAGCTTTGCCTTCCTTGGCCGTGCTTTGTTTTGCTTTACGGGGCCACGCTTGCCTTTTTTTACCTTTGCCTTGCTCTCTTTTGCCTTCACCTGCTCCTGCTCTCACTTCCATTTTCAGGCCATGCTTACCTTTGTTTTGCTTTACTTTGTATTCCTGGCACTGCTTTGCTTTTCCTTTTGCTACTTTCTTTTGTTCTGCTTTGCCTTGCCTGGCCATGCTTTGCTTTGCTTTGCTTTGCTTTGCTTTGTATTCCTGGCATTGCTTTGCTTTTCCTTCTCTGCTCTGCTTAGCTTCTCTTAACCCTGCTCTGATTTGCCTTACCTTGAACTTTTTCGCTTTGTTGTGCTTTTTATTGCTGATTTTTTTTTTGTTTTGTTTTTTTTTATTTATTTATTTATTTATTTATTTATTTATTTTCACTTCTTTCTCTTTCCTGGCACTGCTTTGCTTTTCCTGGTGCTACTTTCCTTTGCTCAGCTTTGCCTTCCCTGGCCGTGCTTTGTTTTGCTTTATAGGGCCGTGCTTGCCTTTGTTTAGCTTCGCTCTGCTCTGCCTCGCCTTGCTATGTTTTGCCTTTTCTGGACATGCTTTGCATCTATTTCTTTTATTATCATTATTATTTATTTATTTATTTATTTTTCTTTAAATGTTCATTACATTCTTTTGTTTTCCTTTTGGACCTATCTGATGTGTTTTTACAGGCCGTGCTTTCCTTTTGCAGGCCCTGGTTGTCACTGCTTTTCCCTATGCCTAGCAGGGCTTTTCCTTAGCAGGGTTTTACTCTGTCTTGCTCAGCTTTTATCCGCATTGCTCTGCTCTCCTGTGCCGTGCTAGGCTTCCTTTGGAGACCGTCTCACTGATTTTGCTGCTGAGTCGGTTGGTAAATTTCTGAACGCATAAACCGTCAGACACAGAACTTGGCCTCCCCGCAGCCCAGCCACTGTCCCCTCGGAACCGGATTGTGGGGGCAGCAGGCCCGGCCAACCAACAAGGTCCATTCTTTGTCCCCAGCCATGCGGCGAGCCGCCAGGGGACCCCTAACTGCTGCTCGTGTGGTGATAGTGTTCAGTGACAATTTCAACGAGAATAAGTAACTACATGATTCCCACAACTACGGTGAAAGAAATCCACAACAAACAACAACAAAATGTATATAGATATATAAAACCAGCTAAAGCAAGACATGGTTCTTGCCGGCTGTCACAGTGGACTAGGAGCTGTGAAGAAGGCTGAGGAGGGGGCGATCAGGGTCCGGCCACTGTCCAAGTCTGGCTGCCACCTGCACACAAAATGGAGGCCCTCCGGTCTCCCCCCCACAGACACTTGGAACCCAAAGGAGGGCTGGCCACCAGCTCGCTACATTCACTCTGCTTCTCTTTGTTTTGCCTTGGTCTGCTTTGCTTTGCTCTTGCTGGCACAGTTTTGCTTTTCCATACCTCCTTTCCTCTGCTGTTCTTGCCTCAGATTGCTTTGCTTTTTCTCTCCTGGAAATGCTGTGTTGTTCCTTGTGCTACTTTGCTTTGCTTTGCTTTGCTTTGCTTTGCTTTGCTTTGCTTTGCTTTGTTTTGCTTTTTCTTTCCTGAGCCTGCTACGTTTTTACTTGTGCGGTCATGCTTTATTTTTTATTTCTTTGCTTCGTATTCCTGTCAGTGCTTTGCTTTCCCTTCTCTGCTCTTCTGGACCTTTCTTAGCCTCGCTGTGCTTTGCTTTGCCTCAAAGTGCTTTCTTTCCTTGGCTTTCCCTTTCGTGGCACCGCTTTGTTTTTCCCTGTGCTCCTTTCCTTAGCTTTGCTGTCTTTATGAATGCATAAAGAAGTTCATGAAACTTGTTTCTGAACACACAGAAAAGTTAGCCGGCCCACAGCCCGGCAGCTGTCCCCTCGGAGCTGGCGGGCAGGGACAGGGATCTGGCTACCGGGCCAGGTCTATTTTGTTGCCCACCGTTGTCCGGAGAGCCAGCAGGTGGGCTCCGTTGCTATTCGTCTGGGGAGGGGTGTGGGTTGAGAACAACAATCAATAACTACTCGATTCCTAAAACGAAAGGGGGAAACAGACGGAGAAGACTATTATTATTCCTACTTCTACTATTTGTATTACTTTTTAATGATATTTATTTCTATTACTATTTAATACTTTTATTTCTAATAACTTTTTAGTAGTATATAATAATAGCATCATTATTATTATTATTATTATTATTATTATTATTATTTTATATAATGATAAGCAGCTAAAGCAAAGCAGCCAGGCAGCCAGCCAAACTGAGTGGCACAGGTGGGGAGCCGTTCGCGGCCGAGCAGGAGCCTCTGACGTCAGAGCGAGAGCGAGAGGCGGCCCGAGGCAACCGGGGGCCGCTGCCACACCCTGGCCTTCTCAAACGCCCAGCTCCCCGTAAGCCAGCAACGGGCCCCTTTACCTCATGGGTGGGTGGGGGGTGCGATTTCGACTGACGCTAAGTTAACTCCGCATTTTGTTTTGGCAGCACCGTTTTGCTTTGCTTTGCTTTCCCTGGCCCTGCGTTGCTTCGCTTCGCTTTGTATTCAAGGTACTGCTTCGCTTTTCCTGGCCCTGTTTTACTTTGGATTTTCTCTTGCTGACCGTGCTTTGCTTTTCCTGGCCTCGCTTTGTTGCGTTTTGCTTGACTTTGTATTCGTGACACCGCTTTTCTTTCCCTGGACCTCCTTTGCTTTGGTTTTTCTCGCCCTTCTTTGCTTTGCTTTTGCTGGTCCTGCCTCGCTTTGTTTTGCTTGACGTTGTATTCAAGACACCGCTTTTCTTTTCCTGGACCTCTTTTGCTTTGGTTTTTCTCGCCTTTCTTTGTTTTGCTTTTGCTGGCCCTGCCTTGCTTTGTTTTGCTTGACGTTGTATTCAAGATACCGCTTTTCTTTCCCCCACCCCCCAGGAAATCCTTAGCTTAGTTTTTTTTTTTGTTTGTTTGTTTGTTTTTCCCCACCCTTCTTTGTTTTGCTTTAGCCGGCCCTGCCTTGCTTTGCTTTGCTTTACTTTGTATTCGTGCCACCACTTTTCTTTTCCTGGACCTCTTCTGCTTTGGTTTTTCTTGCCCTGCTTGGCTTTGCTTTTCCTTTTGCCTCTTTCTTTTCCCTAGCAGGGCTTTGCTTTGTCTCGCTCTGCTTTGCGTTGCATTGCTCAGCTCTGCTTTGCCGTGCTAGGTAGGCTTCTTTTGCAGACCGTCGCACCGATTTGGGCGACGAGTCGATCGGTGTATTTATGAACGCATAAAGCCTCAGGCGCACACCGTGGCCTCCCTCCCCGCAGCCCGACGACTGTCCCCCGGGAGCTGGAGGGTGGCGACAGGAAGCCTGGCCACCCAGCCAGCATGGTCTATTCCTCATCCCCCGCTGTCCGGCGAGCCGCCAGGTGGGTCCCGCTGCTGCTGTTCGTCTGGGGACGGGCTTGGGTGAGGTTTTTTAGGACGATAAGCGACATTACACGATTCCCGATGATTTGGGTTCGTTTTGCTTTGCTTTCCTTTTCCTCGCTTTACTTATCGTCGCTCTTCCCCGCTTTGCTTTTCCCGCACCTGCTTCGACATGCTTTCCTTAGAGCTGCATCTTTCTGGGGGGTTTTGGTTTGTATTCCCGGCACCGATTTCCTTTTCTTTGCTCTGCTTTGCCGTTCCTACTCCGCTTTGTTTTTTGCTCTTTTGATGCGTTTACACACACAGGAACGCTGGGTCACCTACTTCGGCCTCCCCACAGCCCGCCAACCGTCCCTTCGCAGCTGGCAGGTGGGGGTGCGGGGGTCGGCCACCCAGCCAAGTCTATTCCAGGACCCCCGCTGACTGGGGAGCCGCCACCTGAGCTCAACTGCCGTTTGCCTGAGGAGGCTGGGGGGGGGGGGGGGGGGGGGGGGGGGAGGGGGAGCTGAGGACTAGGGGGGTGGGGGAGGTTTTGAAAGACGGTAAGGAATGACACGATTCCTGAAGCTACAGCGGAAAACAGGCAACAGAACTAACTAATAATAAACGTAAAGATAAGAGTAGTTATTTTCCAAAGCGGCTAAAGCAAAGCGGCCAGGCAGTCAGCCGCACTGCGCGGCACAGGTGGCGAGCCTCTGGCGGCCGAGCAAGAGCCTCTGACGTCAGAGCGAGCTGCGGCCCGAAGCAGCCGGGGTCCGGGGCCGCGCCCTCGCCTTCCCGACCGGCGCCGGCGCCGGCGCCCCGCCCCGCCCCGTCCACTGCAAAGGCTGCAAAGGGCGGAGGAGAGGGAGGGAGGGAGAAGTGGGGAGGGGGCGGAGGCGGCCATTGAAGTGCGTAGACGGCCGCTGTCAGATGCAGGCCGCCACGTCTACCCGTCCCTCCCACCCTCCGGGCCCCGTGGAGCGACCAGGTCTACTTCTCCCTCCTCCCCGCTCTCTCCCCCCCGCCCCCTCCCGCCCCGTGGAGCCACCAGGTCTACTTCTCCCTCCTCCTCCCCGCTCTGTCCC
>NW_028181216.1:0-10000 GCF_964211825.1 Aythya ferina | reverse complement strand
GGGGGACGCGGCCACCAAAAGCGCGCACACTGCCGCGGCGGCCCCGACGCGGCGGGGGGACGCCCCCCCACCCAGCCCACCGGACGCGGGACGCGCCGCGCGGCTTCTCTCTCGCTCGCTCGCCCTCGCTGCTGCTGCTGCTGCTTTTGGCACATCGTTTGCGGCCACCCCCGCCGCCTTGCTGCTCGCGGCCGGCACCCGCGGGGCCCCGGACCGACGCCGGCACCAGCGCCTCGCGCAACGCTCACGGACCCCTGCGGCTCGCGGGGCCGCTCGGCCGTCACACAGCCGGCTTCGGCCGCAAAAGCCCCTTCGTTCGGCGACGAGAACGACGGACGGAGCGCCCACCGGCGACCAGGGCACGCGCCCTAAACGCCGCCGCCGCTCTCGCCCCGAGCGAGGCAGCGCCTCACCTGCGACGGGAAGCGAGCTGGACAGGAGACCGCCCGTGCCTGAACACCGGACACCGCCGCGGCTGCCCCGGGACAGGGGAGCGCGGAAGAGCCGGCCCGCCGGGGGCCCTCTCCGACGCGACCCGAGTGGCCTCATCGATCGGAAAAAAAAAAAAAAAAAAAAAAGCGAACAGCGTCGCCTGCGTGCGTGCGGGTGTGCTGGAGCAACGTCCGCGAGAGGTGCTCGCACCGACCTGAACATCGGCCCTGACAGGAACCGACCCGCCGGGAAGCCTCTCCGACGTGCCCGAGGAACGCCTCGACGGGCTCCTGCGTGCGGGTGACGTGAGGTGCATCGTCGGGAGCCGGAGGCGCCGCCGCCTCGGCCGTGCCAATCCGCGGGGTCCCCCCTCCTTCGCCTTCCGAGCCTCCGGGACCCACGCGAGCAGCCGGGGACGCCCCCGGACGGACGCCTTCGGCCGCCGGCGGACCGCCCGCCGGCTTCTGGCCGCTCCCTCTCTCCACAGCTCTGAGCTCGCGGCTCGCTGCTGCTTTTCTCCGGCGACTCGCACGCGCGAGACCGCTTCTCGCTCGCCGGCGGGGAGGGTAGCTGGCTCGGCAAACCGCTGGCGGCTACCGCTCCGCACAACCCACGCCCGAGCCGACGCCACCGCCGACGCCGCGCGCCCCCTTCTCGCGCGCCGGCTCTCCAAGCCCCAAGCGCTCGCTCGACACCGCTGGCGGAGCAGAGTCCTCACTCTCTCCTATAGACGGACACAAAAGTCATTGCCTCACAAGCGGCGCACGTCCTTTTCCAGCCTACCGCGGCGAGGCAGCCGAGCGCAACCGACTTTTACCTCGACCTAACTGGAGGCACAGAGAAACAGCGACGCCTACCACCCCTTCCGAGCCGTGGCACGACCTGCTAGTCTACCTCCAGCCCCACGGCGGCCTTCCAAGTCCCGTCGGACACGCGGTAGACCTGGCCGCCGTTCCCTCCGCCCGACCGGCGGCTATTTCCTCCGCGAGGGTAGACCTGGCAACCTCAGGGGGACCCGCCGGCCGGGAACCGACGGCGCCGGCCCGCCTTCCTTCGCTTTTCCCACGGGCCCTTCCGGCACTTTTCCAGCCTTTTCGGGCTTTTTCGCACCTTTCCGGGAATTTCCGACGCTTTCCGCGCCATCGGACCCGCTCGGGAACCGCTCGACCGACCCGCGGACGTGCGCCTTCGCAAACGCGCGCGCGCGCGCGCTCCCGTCGCTGCCGGGCAGACCCCGACGCCGTTCTCGCGGACGGACCTGCAGCGACCCCTACAGGTCGCCGCCGGCTAAGCAAACATGGCGACCGCGGCAGGGTAGACCTGGCGGCCGCAGGAAGCTACGGGGAGACCAGGCGGCCGCGGGACGACGCGGGGACACCAGGCGGCCGCGGCAGGATCGGCAGACGAGGCGACGGGGGGATGCGGTAGACCTGGCAACCTCGGCAGGACGCGGGGAGACCTGGCGGCCGCAGGAGGGCACCGGGACACCTGGCGGCCGCAGGGGGACACGGGGAGACGTGGCGGCAACGGGGGGCACACGGTAGACCTGGCAACCTCAGGGGGACACGGGGAGACCCGCCGGCCGGGAACCGACAGCGCCGGCCCGCCTTCCTTCGCTTTTCCCACGGGCCCTTCCGGCACTTTTCGCACCTTTCCGGGAATTTCCGACGCTTTCCGCGCCATCGGACCCGCTCGGGAACCGCTCGACCGACCCGCGGACGGGAGCCCTCGCAAACGCGCTCGCGCCCGCGCGCCCGTCGCTGCCGGGCAGACCCCGACGCCGTTCTCGCGGCCGGACCTGCAGCGACCCCTACAGGTCGCCGCCGCCTAAGCAAACATGGCGACCGCGCCCGGGTAGACCTGGCGGCTGCTGTCCGCAGCGCTTAGACGAGGCGCCCGCGGCGCCCCGAGGCGGGGAACACCTGCCGGCCGGGAACCAACCCCGCCGTCCTTTCCCTAGCAGGGCTCTGCCTTGCCTTGCTCGGCTTTCATCCGCATTGCTCTGCTCTCCTGTGCCGTGCTGGGCTCCTCTCGGAGACCGTCCCGCGGGTTTTGATGCCGAGTCGATCGCTATAATTACGAACGCATAAACCGTCAGACACAGAACTTGGCCTCCCCGCAGCCCAGCGACCGCTCCCTCGGAACTGGCACGAGGGGGCAGCAGGCCTGCACACCCAGCACGGTCTTTTTTGGGAGTAACAACATGATTCCCACAACTACGCTGGAAGAAAGGCAACAATAAAGAAATAAACAGCTAAAGCAAGACATGGTTCTTGCCCAACGTCACGGTGGACCAGGAGATGTGAAGGAGGCTGGGGAGAGGGCGATCAGGGTACAGCCACTGCCCAAGTCTGGCTGCCACCTGCACACAACATGAGGGCCCTCCGGTCTCCCCCCAACAGGCACTTGGAACCCAAAGGAGGGCTGGCCGCCAGCTCGCTACGTTTGCTTTGCTTCTCTCTGTTTTGCTTTGCTCTGCTTTGCTTTGCTCTTGCTGGCACGGTTTTGCTTTTCCATACCTCCTTTCCTCTGCTGTTCTTGCCCCTGCTTTGCCTCAGAGTGTTTTGCTCTTTCTCTCCTGAAAATACTTTGCATTTCCTTGTGCTACTTTCCTTTGCTTTGCTTTTCCTTGCTCTGCTTTGCCTTCCCTGGCCATGCTTTCCTTTGCTTTATCAGGCCATGCTTTCCTTGGTTTAGCTTTGCTTTATAGACCTGGCACTGCTTTCCTTTTCCTACCCGTGCTGTGCTTTGCCTTGCCTCAAAGTGCTTTGCTTTCCTTTGTTTGCTTTGTCCTCCCTGGTTATGCTTTGCTTTTCCTGGTGCTACTTTCCTTTGCTCAGCTTTGCCTTCCTTGGCCGTGCTTTGTTTTGCTTTACGGGGCCACGCTTGCCTTTTTTTACCTTTGCCTTGCTCTCTTTTGCCTCACCTGCTCCTGCTCTCATTTCCATTTTCAGGCCATGCTTACCTTTGTTTTGCTTTACTTTGTATTCCTGGCACTGCTTTGCTTTTCCTTTTGCTACTTTCTTTTGTTCTGCTTTGCCTTGCCTGGCCATGTTTTCCTTTGCCTAGCTTTGTATTCCTGGCATTGCTTTGCTTTTCCTTCTCTGCTCTGCTTAGCTTCTCTTAACCCTGCTCTGATTTGCCTTACCTTGAACTTTTTCGCTTTGTTGTGGTTTTATTTATTTTTTGATTGTTTGTTTGTTTTTATTTTTTTTTCATTAATATTTTTTTTTCTTTCTCTTTCCCAGCACTGCTTTGCATTTCCTGGTACTACTTTCCTTTGCTCTGCTTTGCCTTCCTGTGCTTTGCCTTCCCTGGCCTTGCTTTGTTTTGCTTTATCAGGCCATGCTTTCCTTGGTTTAGCTTTGCTTTATAGACCTGGCACTGCTTTGCTTTTCCTACCCGTGCTGTGCTTTGCCTTGCCTCGCCTCAAACTGCTTTGCTTTCCTTTGTTTGCTTTATCTTTCCTAGTTATGCTTTGCTTTTCCTGGTGCTACTTTCCTTTGCTCAGCTTTGCCTTCCCTGGCCATGCTTTGTTTTGCTTTATGGGGCCATGCTTGCCTTTGTTTAGCTTCGCTCTGCTCTGCTTTGCCTTGCTATGTTTTGCCTTTTCTGGACATGCTTTGCATCTATTTTTTTTTTTGTTCTCATTATTTTTCCTTTTTTTTTTTTTTTTAATTTAAATGTTCATTACATTCTTTTGTTTTTCTTTTGGACCTATCTGATGTGTTTTTACAGGCCATGCTTTCCTTTTGCAGGCCCTGGTTGTCACTGCTTTTCCTTATGCCGCTAGGTCTTTTTCTTAGCAGGGTTTTACTCTGTCTTGCTCAGCTTTTATCCGCATTGCTCTGCTCTCCTGTGCTGTGCTAGGTTTCTTTTAGAGACTGTCCCACTGGTTTTACTGGGCTAGCCGCAAGCTCCTTACGTTTGCTTTGCTTCTCTCTGTTTTGCCGTACTCCGCTTTGCTTTGCTCTTGCTGGCACAGTTTTGCTTTCCCATACCTCCTTTCCTCTGCTGTTCTTGCCCCAGCTTTGCCTCAGACTGCTTTGCTTTTGCTTTCCTGGCAATGCTTTGCTTTTCCTTGTGCTACGTTCCCTTGCTCTGCTTTGACTTGCTCAGCTTTCCCTTCCCTGGCCATGCTTTCCTTGGTTTACCTTTGGTTTACAGACCTGGCACTGCATTGCTTTTCCAAACCATGCTGTGCTTTGCCTTGCCTCAGACTGCTTTGCTGTCCTTTGCTTGCTTTGTCTTCCCTCGTTATGCTTTGCTTTACCTGGTGTTACTTTCCTTTGCTCAGCTTTGCCCTCCCTGGCCTTGCTTTTTTTTTTTGCTTTACGGGGCCATGCTTTCCTTTGTTTGCCTTTGCTTTCCTCTATTTTGTTCTGCTATGCTATGCCTTTCCTGGTCATGCTTTGCATTTTTTTTTTTTTTTTATTATTATTATTTTTTATTTATTTGATGTTCAATCCATGCTTTATGTTTTCCTTTTATATCTTTTTCTTGTGTTTTCTCTGGCCGTGCTTTGCTTTTCCAGGCCGTGCTTGTCATTGCTTTTCCTTAGGCCGCTAGGTCTTTTCCCTAGCAGGGCTTTGCTTTGTCTCGCTCAGCTTTCATCCGCATTGCTCTGCTCTCCTGTGCCGTGCTAGGCTTCCTTTGGAGACCGTCTCACTGATTTTGCTGCTGAGTCGGTTGGTAAATTTCTGAACGCATAAACCGTCAGACACAGAACTTGGCCTCCCCGAAGCCCAGCCACTGTCCCCTCGGAACCGGATTGTGGGGGCAGCCGGCCCGGCCGCCCGACATGGTTCATTCTTTGTCCCCAGCCATGCGGCGAGCCGCCAGGGGACCCCTAACTGCTGCTCGTGTGGTGGTAGTGTTCAGTGACAATTTCAACGAGAATAAGTAACTACATGATTCCCACAACTACGGTGAAAGAAATCCACAACAAACAACAACAAAATGTATATAGATATAAAACCAGCTAAAGCAAGACATGGTTCTTGCCGGCTGTCACAGTGGACTAGGAGCTGTGAAGAAGGCTGAGGAGGGGGCGATCAGGGTCCGGCCACTGTCCAAATCTGGCTGCCACCTGTACACAAAATGGAGGCCCTCCGGTCTCCCCCCCACAGACACTTGGAACCCAAAGGAGGGCTGGCCACCAGCTCGCTACATTTTCTTTGCTTCTCTTTGTTTTGCCTTGCTCCGCTTTGCTTTGCTCTTGCTGGCACAGTTTTGCTTTCCCATACCTCCTTTCCTCTGCTGTTCTTGCCCCGGCTTTGCTTTGCTTTGCCTCAGATTCTTTTGCTGTTTCTTTCCTGGCAATGCTTTGCTTTTCTTTGTGCTACGTTCCCTTGCTCTGCTTTGACTTGCTCAGCCTTCCCTTCCCTGGCCATGCTTTCCTTGGTTTACCTTTGGTTTACAGACCTGGCACTGCTTTGCTTTTCCTACCCGTGCTGTGCTTTGCCTTGCCTCGCCTCAAACTGCCTTGCTTTCCTTTGTTTGCTTTATCTTTCCTAGTTATGCTTTGCTTTTCCTGGTGCTACTTTCCTTTGCTCAGCTTTGCCTTCCCTGGCTGTGCTTTGTTTTGCTTTACGGGGCCACGCTTGCCTTTTTTTACCTTTGCCTTGCTCTCTTTTGCCTCACTTGCTCCTGCTCTCACTTCCAGTTTCCGGCCATGCTTACCTTTGTTTTGCTTTACTTTGTATTCCTGGCACTGCTTTGCTTTTCCTTTTGCTACTTTCTTTTGTTCTGCTTTGCCTTGCCTGGCCATGCTTTGCTTTGCTTTGCTTTGTATTCCTGGCATTGCTTTGCTTTTCCTTCTCTGCTCTGCTTAGCTTCTCTTAACCCTGCTCTGATTTGCCTTACCTTGAACTTTTTCGCTTTGTTGTGGTTTTATTTATTTTTTGATTGTTTGTTTGTTTTTATTTTTTTTTCATTAATATTTTTTTTTCTTTCTCTTTCCCAGCACTGCTTTGCATTTCCTGGTACTACTTTCCTTTGCTCTGCTTTGCCTTCCTGTGCTTTGCCTTCCCTGGCCTTGCTTTGTTTTGCTTTATCAGGCCATGCTTTCCTTGGTTTAGCTTTGCTTTATAGACCTGGCACTGCTTTGCTTTTCCTACCCGTGCTGTGCTTTGCCTTGCCTCGCCTCAAACTGCTTTGCTTTCCTTTGTTTGCTTTATCTTTCCTAGTTATGCTTTGCTTTTCCTGGTGCTACTTTCCTTTGCTCAGCTTTGCCTTCCCTGGCCATGCTTTGTTTTGCTTTATGGGGCCATGCTTGCCTTTGTTTAGCTTCGCTCTGCTCTGCTTTGCCTTGCTATGTTTTGCCTTTTCTGGACATGCTTTGCATCTATTTTTTTTTTTGTTCTCATTATTTTTCCTTTTTTTTTTTTTTTTAATTTAAATGTTCATTACATTCTTTTGTTTTTCTTTTGGACCTATCTGATGTGTTTTTACAGGCCATGCTTTCCTTTTGCAGGCCCTGGTTGTCACTGCTTTTCCTTATGCCGCTAGGTCTTTTTCTTAGCAGGGTTTTACTCTGTCTTGCTCAGCTTTTATCCGCATTGCTCTGCTCTCCTGTGCTGTGCTAGGTTTCTTTTAGAGACTGTCCCACTGGTTTTACTGGGCTAGCCGCAAGCTCCTTACGTTTGCTTTGCTTCTCTCTGTTTTGCCGTACTCCGCTTTGCTTTGCTCTTGCTGGCACAGTTTTGCTTTCCCATACCTCCTTTCCTCTGCTGTTCTTGCCCCAGCTTTGCCTCAGACTGCTTTGCTTTTGCTTTCCTGGCAATGCTTTGCTTTTCCTTGTGCTACGTTCCCTTGCTCTGCTTTGACTTGCTCAGCTTTCCCTTCCCTGGCCATGCTTTCCTTGGTTTACCTTTGGTTTACAGACCTGGCACTGCATTGCTTTTCCAAACCATGCTGTGCTTTGCCTTGCCTCAGACTGCTTTGCTGTCCTTTGCTTGCTTTGTCTTCCCTCGTTATGCTTTGCTTTACCTGGTGTTACTTTCCTTTGCTCAGCTTTGCCCTCCCTGGCCTTGCTTTTTTTTTTTGCTTTACGGGGCCATGCTTTCCTTTGTTTGCCTTTGCTTTCCTCTATTTTGTTCTGCTATGCTATGCCTTTCCTGGTCATGCTTTGCATTTTTTTTTTTTTTTATTATTATTATTTTTTATTTATTTGATGTTCAATCCATGCTTTATGTTTTCCTTTTATATCTTTTTCTTGTGTTTTCTCTGGCCGTGCTTTGCTTTTCCAGGCCGTGCTTGTCATTGCTTTTCCTTAGGCCGCTAGGTCTTTTCCCTAGCAGGGCTTTGCTTTGTCTCGCTCAGCTTTCATCCGCATTGCTCTGCTCTCCTGTGCCGTGCTAGGCTTCCTTTGGAGACCGTCTCACTGATTTTGCTGCTGAGTCGGTTGGTAAATTTCTGAACGCATAAACCGTCAGACACAGAACTTGGCCTCCCCGAAGCCCAGCCACTGTCCCCTCGGAACCGGATTGTGGGGGCAGCCGGCCCGGCCGCCCGACATGGTTCATTCTTTGTCCCCAGCCATGCGGCGAGCCGCCAGGGGACCCCTAACTGCTGCTCGTGTGGTGGTAGTGTTCAGTGACAATTTCAACGAGAATAAGTAACTACATGATTCCCACAACTACGGTGAAAGAAATCCACAACAAACAACAACAAAATGTATATAGATATAAAACCAGCTAAAGCAAGACATGGTTCTTGCCGGCTGTCACAGTGGACTAGGAGCTGTGAAGAAGGCTGAGGAGGGGGCGATCAGGGTCCGGCCACTGTCCAAATCTGGCTGCCACCTGTACACAAAATGGAGGCCCTCCGGTCTCCCCCCCACAGACACTTGGAACCCAAAGGAGGGCTGGCCACCAGCTCGCTACATTTTCTTTGCTTCTCTTTGTTTTGCCTTGCTCCGCTTTGCTTTGCTCTTGCTGGCACAGTTTTGCTTTCCCATACCTCCTTTCCTCTGCTGTTCTTGCCCCGGCTTTGCTTTGCTTTGCCTCAGATTCTTTTGCTGTTTCTTTCCTGGCAATGCTTTGCTTTTCTTTGTGCTACGTTCCCTTGCTCTGCTTTGACTTGCTCAGCCTTCCCTTCCCTGGCCATGCTTTCCTTGGTTTACCTTTGGTTTACAGACCTGGCACTGCTTTGCTTTTCCTACCCGTGCTGTGCTTTGCCTTGCCTCGCCTCAAACTGCCTTGCTTTCCTTTGTTTGCTTTATCTTTCCTAGTTATGCTTTGCTTTTCCTGGTGCTACTTTCCTTTGCTCAGCTTTGCCTTCCCTGGCTGTGCTTTGTTTTGCTTTACGGGGCCACGCTTGCCTTTTTTTACCTTTGCCTTGCTCTCTTTTGCCTCACTTGCTCCTGCTCTCACTTCCAGTTTCCGGCCATGCTTACCTTTGTTTTGCTTTACTTTGTATTCCTGGCACTGCTTTGCTTTTCCTTTTGCTACTTTCTTTTGTTCTGCTTTGCCTTGCCTGGCCATGCTTTGCTTTGCTTTGCTTTGTATTCCTGGCATTGCTTTGCTTTTCCTTCTCTGCTCTGCTTAGCTTCTCTTAACCCTGCTCTGATTTGCCTTACCTTGAACTTTTTCGCTTTGTTGTGGTTTTATTTATTTTTTGATTGTTTGTTTGTTTTTATTTTTTTTTCATTAATATTTTTTTTTCTTTCTCTTTCCCAGCACTGCTTTGCATTTCCTGGTACTACTTTCCTTTGCTCTGCTTTGCCTTCCTGTGCTTTGCCTTCCCTGGCCTTGCTTTGTTTTGCTTTATCAGGCCATGCTTTCCTTGGTTTAGCTTTGCTTTATAGACCTGGCACTGCTTTGCTTTTCCTACCCGTGCTGTGCTTTGCCTTGCCTCGCCTCAAACTGCTTTGCTTTCCTTTGTTTGCTTTATCTTTCCTAGTTATGCTTTGCTTTTCCTGGTGCTACTTTCCTTTGCTCAGCTTTGCCTTCCCTGGCCATGCTTTGTTTTGCTTTATGGGGCCATGCTTGCCTTTGTTTAGCTTCGCTCTGCTCTGCTTTGCCTTGCTATGTTTTGCCTTTTCTGGACATGCTTTGCATCTATTTTTTTTTTTGTTCTCATTATTTTTCCTTTTTTTTTTTTTTTAATTTAAATGTTCATTACATTCTTTTGTTTTTCTTTTGGACCTATCTGATGTGTTTTTACAGGCCATGCTTTCCTTTTGCAGGCCCTGGTTGTCACTGCTTTTCCTTATGCCGCTAGGTCTTTTTCTTAGCAGGGTTTTACTCTGTCTTGCTCAGCTTTTATCCGCATTGCTCTGCTCTCCTGTGCTGTGCTAGGTTTCTTTTAGAGACTGTCCCACTGGTTTTACTGGGCTAGCCGCAAGCTCCTTACGTTTGCTTTGCTTCTCTCTGTTTTGCCGTACTCCGCTTTGCTTTGCTCTTGCTGGCACAGTTTTGCTTTCCCATACCTCCTTTCCTCTGCTGTTCTTGCCCCAGCTTTGCCTCAGACTGCTTTGCTTTTGCTTTCCTGGCAATGCTTTGCTTTTCCTTGTGCTACGTTCCCTTGCTCTGCTTTGACTTGCTCAGCTTTCCCTTCCCTGGCC
>NW_028181217.1:0-77000 GCF_964211825.1 Aythya ferina | reverse complement strand
AAAAAAACACCCCAAAATCAACACAGATCCTAAAAAAAAAAAAAAACAAAAAACAAAAAAAAAAAAACAAAATGCCAAGATTTCACCAAAAAAAAATAAAAAATAAAAACCTACCTGATGTTCTCCAAAACCAACAATTTACACTTTTCCACCACGATGATAACGGAAAACCCAACGAAACCCAACGGAGACCCCAAAACACGCCAAAAACACCCCAAAAAAGAACTGGATAAGAAGAAAAAACCCCAAAACTATGAATTTTCCCCCCAAACCACCCTAAACTCACCTGATCTTCTCCAAAACCAAAAATGCACTTCCATTTTCCTTTACGACAGACGAGAACCCAACGAAACCCAAGGGAGACCCAAAAACACGTCAAAAACACCCCAAACAAGAACAGGATCACCCCCAAAAACGAAAGAAAACCCCAAAAAGCACGGATCCAATCCCAAAACCACCCTAAACCTACCTGATGTTCTCCAAATCCCAAAGTCCACTCCCAACCACCAGAAAACCATTAGGAACTCAACGAAACGCAACGGAAACCCCAAAACACCTCAAAAACACCCCAAAGCACACCTAATCAGAAGAAAAAACGTCATTTAACAAAAAAAAACCCTTAAACCTACCTGATGTTCTCCTAAATGTACAATCCACTCCCAACCACCAGAAAACCCAATGGAAACCCAACAAAACCCAACGGAGACCCCAAAACACATCAAAAACACCCCAAAAAACAACTGGATCAGAAGAAAAACATAAAACAAAAACCATGAATTTCCCCCCTAAACCACCCTAAACTCACCTGATCTTCTCCAAATCCCACATTTCACTCCCATTCAACATCATGACCAACAAGAACCCAACGAAACCCAACGAAGACCATAAAAAAAACCCTCAAAACAACCCCAAAATCAACCCAGATCCTAAAAAAAAAAATAACAGACTGCCATGATCTCACCACAAAAAAACCATAAACCTACCTGATCTTCTCCAAAAACCAAAATCCACTCCTATTTAACATAATGACCAACAAGAACAAAACAAAACGCAACGGAGAACCCAAAACATGTCAAAAACACCCCAGAAAAGATCGGGACCACCCCAAAACCAGAAGAAAACCCTAAAAAACAGAAGAAATCCCCCAAAACCAGAGATTCACCCCCCAAAAAACCTTAAACTCACCTGATGTTCTACAAAACCCACAATTTAATATTTTCCACCATGATGACCACGAAAAACCCAACAAAACCCAACGGAGACCCCAAAGCACGTCAAAAACACCCCAAAAAAGAACAGGATAACCCCTAAAAACGAAAGAAAACCCCAAAAGCCATAGATCCACACCAAAAGTCCCCCTAAACCTACCTGATGTTCTCCAAAAGCCACAATTTACGCTTTTTCACCATGATGACCAACATGAAACAAACGAAAAACCAAAGGAGACCCCAAAACACGTCAAAAACACCCCAGAAAAAACAAAGGGATCACACCCAAAATTGGAAGAAAATCCCTCAAAATCATAGATGCACCCCAAAACAACCCTAAACCTACCTGATGTTCTCCAAATCCCAAAGTCCACTCCCAACCACCATAAAACCCATTAGGAACTCAACAAAACGCAAAGGAAACACCAAAACATGTCAAGAACACCCCAAAGCGAACCGGATCATAAGAAAAAACGTGATTTAACCCCCCAAAAAACCTTAAACCTACCTGATGTTCTCCTAAATGTACAATCCACTCCCAACCACCAGAAAACCCATTAGGAACTCAACGAAATGCAACGGAAACCCCAAAACACCTCAAAAACACCCCAACAAAGAACTGGATCAAAAAAAAAAACAACAACAAACCAACAAAAAAACAAAAGCTATGAATTTCCCCCCAAAACCACCCTAAACCTACCTGATGTTCTCCAAAACCAACAATTTAAACTTTTCCACCATAATGACCACGGAAAACACAACGAAACCCAACGCAGACCCCAAAACACGTCAAAAACACCCCAAACAAGAACGGCATCACCCCCAAAATTGGAAGAAAATTCACCAAAACCAGAGATCCACCCCAAAACCACCATAAACCTACCTGATATTCTCCAAATCCCAAAGTCCACTCCCAACCACCAGAAAACCCATTAGGAACTCAACGAAACGCAACGGAAACCCCAAAACACCTCAAAACACCCCAAAAGCAAACCGGAGCAGAAGAAAATAAGTCATTTAACCCCCAAAAAATCTTAAACCTACCTGATGTTCTCCTAAATGTACAATCCACACCCAACCACCAGAAAACCCAATGGAAACCTAACAAAATCCAATGGAGACCCCAAAACACGTCAAAAACACCCCAAAAAATAACTAGACTTGAAGAAAAAAATAAAACAAAAACCATGAATTTCCCCCCAAACCACCCTAAACTCACCTGATCGTCTCCAAATCCCACATTTCACTCCCATTCACCATCATGACCAACCAGAACCCAACAAAACCCAATGAAGACCCCAAAACACCAAAAAAACACCCCAAAATCAACACAGATCCTAAAAAAAAAAAAAAAAAAAAACAAACAAAAAAAAAACAAAATGCCAAGATTTCACCAAAAAAAAAATAAAAAATAAAAACCTACCTGATGTTCTCCAAAACCAACAATTTAACCTTTTCCACCACGATGATCACGGAAAACCCAACGAAACCCAACGGAGACCCCAAAACACGCCAAAAACACCCCAAAAAAGAACTGGATAAGAAGAAAAAACCCCAAAACTATGAATTTTCCCCCCAAACCACCCTAAACTCACCTGATCTTCTCCAAAACCAAAAATGCACTTCCATTTTCCTTTACGACAGACGAGAACCCAACGAAACCCAAGGGAGACCCAAAAACACGTCAAAAACACCCCAAACAAGAACAGGATCACCCCCAAAAACGAAAGAAAACCCCAAAAAGCACGGATCCAATCCCAAAACCACCCTAAACCTACCTGATGTTCTCCAAATCCCAAAGTCCACTCCCAACCACCAGAAAACCCATTAGGAACTCAACGAAACGCAACGGAAACCCCAAAACACCTCAAAAACACCCCAAAGCACACCTAATCAGAAGAAAAAACGTCATTTAACAAAAAAAACCCCTTAAACCTACCTGATGTTCTCCTAAATGTACAATCCACTCCCAACCACCAGAAAACCCAATGGAAACCCAACAAAACCCAACGGAGACCCCAAAACACATCAAAAACACCCCAAAAAACAACTGGATCAGAAGAAAAACATAAAACAAAAACCATGAATTTCCCCCCTAAACCACCCTAAACTCACCTGATCTTCTCCAAATCCCACATTTCACTCCCATTCAACATCATGACCAACAAGAACCCAACGAAACCCAACGAAGACCCCAAAACACCTCAAAACAACCCCAAAATCAACCCAGATCCTAAAAAAAAAAATAACAGACTGCCATGATCTCACCACAAAAAAACCATAAACCTACCTGATCTTCTCCAAAACCCACAATCCACTCCTATTTAACATAATGACCAACAAGAACAAAACAAAACGCAACGGAGAACCCAAAACATGTCAAAAACACCCCAGAAAAGATCGGGACCACCCCAAAACCAGAAGAAAACCCTAAAAAACAGAAGAAATCCCCCAAAACCAGAGATTCACCCCCCAAAAAACCTTAAACTCACCTGATGTTCTACAAAACCCACAATTTAATATTTTCCACCATGATGACCACGAAAAACCCAACAAAACCCAACGGAGACCCCAAAGCACGTCAAAAACACCCCAAAAAAGAACAGGATAACCCCTAAAAACGAAAGAAAACCCCAAAAGCCATAGATCCACACCAAAAGTCCCCCTAAACCTACCTGATGTTCTCCAAAAGCCACAATTTACGCTTTTTCACCATGATGACCAACATGAAACAAACGAAAAACCAAAGGAGACCCCAAAACACGTCAAAAACACCCCAGAAAAAACAAAGGGATCACACCCAAAATTGGAAGAAAATCCCTCAAAATCATAGATGCACCCCAAAACAACCCTAAACCTACCTGATGTTCTCCAAATCCCAAAGTCCACTCCCAACCACCAGAAAACCCATTAGGAACTCAACAAAACGCAAAGGAAACACCAAAACATGTTAAGAACACCCCAAAGCGAACCGGATCATAAGAAAAAACGTGATTTAACCCCCCAAAAAACCTTAAACCTACCTGATGTTCTCCTAAATGTACAATCCACTCCCAACCACCAGAAAACCCATTAGGAACTCAACGAAATGCAACGGAAACCCCAAAACACCTCAAAAACACCCCAACAAAGAACTGGATCAAAAAAAAAAACAACAACAAACCAACAAAAAAACAAAAGCTATGAATTTCCCCCCAAAACCACCCTAAACCTACCTGATGTTCTCCAAAACCAACAATTTAAACTTTTCCACCATAATGACCACGGAAAACACAACGAAACCCAACGCAGACCCCAAAACACGTCAAAAACACCCCAAACAAGAACGGCATCACCCCCAAAATTGGAAGAAAATTCACCAAAACCAGAGATCCACCCCAAAACCACCATAAACCTACCTGATATTCTCCAAATCCCAAAGTCCACTCCCAACCACCAGAAAACCCATTAGGAACTCAACGAAACGCAACGGAAACCCCAAAACACCTCAAAAACACCCCAAAAGCAAACCGGAGCAGAAGAAAATAAGTCATTTAACCCCCCAAAAATCTTAAACCTACCTGATGTTCTCCTAAATGTACAATCCACACCCAACCACCAGAAAACCCAATGGAAACCTAACAAAATCCAATGGAGACCCCAAAACACGTCAAAAACACCCCAAAAAATAACTAGACTTGAAGAAAAAAATAAAACAAAAACCATGAATTTCCCCCCAAACCACCCTAAACTCACCTGATCGTCTCCAAATCCCACATTTCACTCCCATTCACCATCATGACCAACCAGAACCCAACAAAACCCAATGAAGACCCCAAAACACCAAAAAAACACCCCAAAATCAACACAGATCCTAAAAAAAAAAAAAAAAAAAAAAAAAACAAAAAGCCAAGATTTCACCAAAAAAAAAAAAAAATAAAAACCTACCTGATGTTCTCCAAAAACCAACAATTTAACCTTTTCCACCACGATGATCACGGAAAACCCAACGAAACCCAACGGAGACCGCAAAACACGCCAAAAACACCCCAAAAAAGAACTGGATAAGAAGAAAAAACCCCAAAACTATGAATTTTCCCCCCAAACCACCCTAAACTCACCTGATCTTCTCCAAAACCAAAAATGCACTTCCATTTTCCTTTACGACAGACGAGAACCCAACGAAACCCAAGGGAGACCCAAAAACACGTCAAAAACACCCCAAACAAGAACAGGATCACCCCCAAAAACGAAAGAAAACCCCAAAAAGCACGGATCCAATCCCAAAACCACCCTAAACCTACCTGATGTTCTCCAAATCCCAAAGTCCACTCCCAACCACCAGAAAACCCATTAGGAACTCAACGAAACGCAACGGAAACCCCAAAACACCTCAAAAACACCCCAAAGCACACCTAATCAGAAGAAAAAACGTCATTTAACAAAAAAAAACCCTTAAACCTACCTGATGTTCTCCTAAATGTACAATCCACTCCCAACCACCAGAAAACCCAATGGAAACCCAACAAAACCCAACGGAGACCCCAAAACACATCAAAAACACCCCAAAAAAAAACTGGATCAGAAGAAAAAAATAAAACAAAAACCATGAATTTCCCCCCTAAACCACCCTAAACTCACCTGATCTTCTCCAAATCCCACATTTCACTCCCATTCAACATCATGACCAACAAGAACCCAACGAAACCCAACGAAGACCCCAAAACACCTCAAAACAACCCCAAAATCAACCCAGATCCTAAAAAAAAAATAACAGACTGCAATGATCTCACCACAAAAAAACCATAAACCTACCTGATCTTCTCCAAAACCCACAATCCACTCCTATTTAACATAATGACCAACAAGAACAAAACAAAACGCAACGGAGAACCCAAAACACGTCAAAAACACCCCAGAAAAGATCGGGACCACCCAAAACCAGAAGAAAACCCTAAAAAACAGAAGAAATCCCCCAAAACCAGAGATTCACCCCCCAAAAAACCTTAAACTCACCTGATGTTCTACAAAACCCACAATTTAATATTTTCCACCATGATGACCACGAAAAACCCAACAAAACCCAACGGAGACCCCAAAGCACGTCAAAAACACCCCAAAAAAGAACAGGATAACCCCTAAAAACGAAAGAAAACCCCAAAAGCCATAGATCCACACCAAAAGTCCCCCTAAACCTACCTGATGTTCTCCAAAAGCCACAATTTACGCTTTTTCACCATGATGACCAACATGAAACAAACGAAAAACCAAAGGAGACCCCAAAACACGTCAAAAACACCCCAGAAAAAACAAAGGGATCACACCCAAAATTGGAAGAAAATCCCTCAAAATCATAGATGCACCCCAAAACAACCCTAAACCTACCTGATGTTCTCCAAATCCCAAAGTCCACTCCCAACCACCATAAAACCCATTAGGAACTCAACAAAACGCAAAGGAAACACCAAAACATGTCAAGAACACCCCAAAGCGAACCGGATCATAAGAAAAAACGTGATTTAACCCCCCAAAAAACCTTAAACCTACCTGATGTTCTCCTAAATGTACAATCCACTCCCAACCACCAGAAAACCCATTAGGAACTCAACGAAATGCAACGGAAACCCCAAAACACCTCAAAAACACCCCAACAAAGAACTGGATCAAAAAAAAAAACAACAACAAACCAACAAAAAAACAAAAGCTATGAATTTCCCCCCAAAACCACCCTAAACCTACCTGATGTTCTCCAAAACCAACAATTTAAACTTTTCCACCATAATGACCACGGAAAACACAACGAAACCCAACGCAGACCCCAAAACACGTCAAAAACACCCCAAACAAGAACGGCATCACCCCCAAAATTGGAAGAAAATTCACCAAAACCAGAGATCCACCCCAAAACCACCATAAACCTACCTGATATTCTCCAAATCCCAAAGTCCACTCCCAACCACCAGAAAACCCATTAGGAACTCAACGAAACGCAACGGAAACCCCAAAACACCTCAAAAACACCCCAAAAGCAAACCGGAGCAGAAGAAAATAAGTCATTTAACCCCCAAAAAATCTTAAACCTACCTGATGTTCTCCTAAATGTACAATCCACACCCAACCACCAGAAAACCCAATGGAAACCTAACAAAATCCAATGGAGACCCCAAAACACGTCAAAAACACCCCAAAAAATAACTAGACTTGAAGAAAAAAATAAAACAAAAACCATGAATTTCCCCCCAAACCACCCTAAACTCACCTGATCGTCTCCAAATCCCACATTTCACTCCCATTCACCATCATGACCAACCAGAACCCAACAAAACCCAATGAAGACCCCAAAACACCAAAAAAACACCCCAAAATCAACACAGATCCTAAAAAAAAAAAAAACAAAAAACAAACAAAAAAAAAACAAAATGCCAAGATTTCACCAAAAAAAAATAAAAAATAAAAACCTACCTGATGTTCTCCAAAACCAACAATTTAACCTTTTCCACCACGATGATCACGGAAAACCCAACGAAACCCAACGGAGACCCCAAAACACGCCAAAAACACCCCAAAAAAGAACTGGATAAGAAGAAAAAACCCCAAAACTATGAATTTTCCCCCCAAACCACCCTAAACTCACCTGATCTTCTCCAAAACCAAAAATGCACTTCCATTTTCCTTTACGACAGACGAGAACCCAACGAAACCCAAGGGAGACCCAAAAACACGTCAAAAACACCCCAAACAAGAACAGGATCACCCCCAAAAACGAAAGAAAACCCCAAAAAGCACGGATCCAATCCCAAAACCACCCTAAACCTACCTGATGTTCTCCAAATCCCAAAGTCCACTCCCAACCACCAGAAAACCCATTAGGAACTCAACGAAACGCAACGGAAACCCCAAAACACCTCAAAAACACCCCAAAGCACACCTAATCAGAAGAAAAAACGTCATTTAACAAAAAAAAACCCTTAAACCTACCTGATGTTCTCCTAAATGTACAATCCACTCCCAACCACCAGAAAACCCAATGGAAACCCAACAAAACCCAACGGAGACCCCAAAACACATCAAAAACACCCCAAAAAACAACTGGATCAGAAGAAAAACATAAAACAAAAACCATGAATTTCCCCCCTAAACCACCCTAAACTCACCTGATCTTCTCCAAATCCCACATTTCACTCCCATTCAACATCATGACCAACAAGAACCCAACGAAACCCAACGAAGACCCCAAAACACCTCAAAACAACCCCAAAATCAACCCAGATCCTAAAAAAAAAAATAACAGACTGCCATGATCTCACCACAAAAAAACCATAAACCTACCTGATCTTCTCCAAAACCCACAATCCACTCCTATTTAACATAATGACCAACAAGAACAAAACAAAACGCAACGGAGAACCCAAAACATGTCAAAAACACCCCAGAAAAGATCGGGACCACCCCAAAACCAGAAGAAAACCCTAAAAAACAGAAGAAATCCCCCAAAACCAGAGATTCACCCCCCAAAAAACCTTAAACTCACCTGATGTTCTACAAAACCCACAATTTAATATTTTCCACCATGATGACCACGAAAAACCCAACAAAACCCAACGGAGACCCCAAAGCACGTCAAAAACACCCCAAAAAAGAACAGGATAACCCCTAAAAACGAAAGAAAACCCCAAAAGCCATAGATCCACACCAAAAGTCCCCCTAAACCTACCTGATGTTCTCCAAAAGCCACAATTTACGCTTTTTCACCATGATGACCAACATGAAACAAACGAAAAACCAAAGGAGACCCCAAAACACGTCAAAAACACCCCAGAAAAAACAAAGGGATCACACCCAAAATTGGAAGAAAATCCCTCAAAATCATAGATGCACCCCAAAACAACCCTAAACCTACCTGATGTTCTCCAAATCCCAAAGTCCACTCCCAACCACCAGAAAACCCATTAGGAACTCAACAAAACGCAAAGGAAACACCAAAACATGTTAAGAACACCCCAAAGCGAACCGGATCATAAGAAAAAACGTGATTTAACCCCCCAAAAAACCTTAAACCTACCTGATGTTCTCCTAAATGTACAATCCACTCCCAACCACCAGAAAACCCATTAGGAACTCAACGAAATGCAACGGAAACCCCAAAACACCTCAAAAACACCCCAACAAAGAACTGGATCAAAAAAAAAAACAACAACAAACCAACAAAAAAACAAAAGCTATGAATTTCCCCCCAAAACCACCCTAAACCTACCTGATGTTCTCCAAAACCAACAATTTAAACTTTTCCACCATAATGACCACGGAAAACACAACGAAACCCAACGCAGACCCCAAAACACGTCAAAAACACCCCAAACAAGAACGGCATCACCCCCAAAATTGGAAGAAAATTCACCAAAACCAGAGATCCACCCCAAAACCACCATAAACCTACCTGATATTCTCCAAATCCCAAAGTCCACTCCCAACCACCAGAAAACCCATTAGGAACTCAACGAAACGCAACGGAAACCCCAAAACACCTCAAAAACACCCCAAAAGCAAACCGGAGCAGAAGAAAATAAGTCATTTAACCCCCAAAAAATCTTAAACCTACCTGATGTTCTCCTAAATGTACAATCCACACCCAACCACCAGAAAACCCAATGGAAACCTAACAAAATCCAATGGAGACCCCAAAACACGTCAAAAACACCCCAAAAAATAACTAGACTTGAAGAAAAAAATAAAACAAAAACCATGAATTTCCCCCCAAACCACCCTAAACTCACCTGATCGTCTCCAAATCCCACATTTCACTCCCATTCACCATCATGACCAACCAGAACCCAACAAAACCCAATGAAGACCCCAAAACACCAAAAAAACACCCCAAAATCAACACAGATCCTAAAAAAAAAAAAAAAAAAAAAAAAAACAAAAAGCCAAGATTTCACCAAAAAAAAAAAAAAATAAAAACCTACCTGATGTTCTCCAAAAACCAACAATTTAACCTTTTCCACCACGATGATCACGGAAAACCCAACGAAACCCAACGGAGACCGCAAAACACGCCAAAAACACCCCAAAAAAGAACTGGATAAGAAGAAAAAACCCCAAAACTATGAATTTTCCCCCCAAACCACCCTAAACTCACCTGATCTTCTCCAAAACCAAAAATGCACTTCCATTTTCCTTTACGACAGACGAGAACCCAACGAAACCCAAGGGAGACCCAAAAACACGTCAAAAACACCCCAAACAAGAACAGGATCACCCCCAAAAACGAAAGAAAACCCCAAAAAGCACGGATCCAATCCCAAAACCACCCTAAACCTACCTGATGTTCTCCAAATCCCAAAGTCCACTCCCAACCACCAGAAAACCCATTAGGAACTCAACGAAACGCAACGGAAACCCCAAAACACCTCAAAAACACCCCAAAGCCAACCGAATCAGAAGAAAAAACGTCATTTAACAAAAAAAAACCCTTAAACCTACCTGATGTTCTCCTAAATGTACAATCCACTCCCAACCACCAGAAAACCCAATGGAAACCCAACAAAACCCAACGGAGACCCCAAAACACATCAAAAACACCCCAAAAAAAAACTGGATCAGAAGAAAAAAATAAAACAAAAACCATGAATTTCCCCCCTAAACCACCCTAAACTCACCTGATCTTCTCCAAATCCCACATTTCACTCCCATTCAACATCATGACCAACAAGAACCCAACGAAACCCAACGAAGACCCCAAAACACCTCAAAACAACCCCAAAATCAACCCAGATCCTAAAAAAAAAATAACAGACTGCCATGATCTCACCACAAAAAAACCATAAACCTACCTGATCTTCTCCAAAACCCACAATCCACTCCTATTTAACATAATGACCAACAAGAACAAAACAAAACGCAACGGAGAACCCAAAACACGTCAAAAACACCCCAGAAAAGATCGGGACCACCCCAAAACCAGAAGAAAACCCTAAAAAACAGAAGAAATCCCCCAAAACCAGAGATTCACCCCCCAAAAAACCTTAAACTCACCTGATGTTCTACAAAACCCACAATTTAATATTTTCCACCATGATGACCACGAAAAACCCAACAAAACCCAACGGAGACCCCAAAGCACGTCAAAAACACCCCAAAAAAGAACAGGATAACCCCTAAAAACGAAAGAAAACCCCAAAAGCCATAGATCCACACCAAAAGTCCCCCTAAACCTACCTGATGTTCTCCAAAAGCCACAATTTACGCTTTTTCACCATGATGACCAACATGAAACAAACGAAAAACCAAAGGAGACCCCAAAACACGTCAAAAACACCCCAGAAAAAACAAAGGGATCACACCCAAAATTGGAAGAAAATCCCTCAAAATCATAGATGCACCCCAAAACAACCCTAAACCTACCTGATGTTCTCCAAATCCCAAAGTCCACTCCCAACCACCATAAAACCCATTAGGAACTCAACAAAACGCAAAGGAAACACCAAAACATGTCAAGAACACCCCAAAGCGAACCGGATCATAAGAAAAAACGTGATTTAACCCCCCAAAAAACCTTAAACCTACCTGATGTTCTCCTAAATGTACAATCCACTCCCAACCACCAGAAAACCCATTAGGAACTCAACGAAATGCAACGGAAACCCCAAAACACCTCAAAAACACCCCAACAAAGAACTGGATCAAAAAAAAAAACAACAACAAACCAACAAAAAAACAAAAGCTATGAATTTCCCCCCAAAACCACCCTAAACCTACCTGATGTTCTCCAAAACCAACAATTTAAACTTTTCCACCATAATGACCACGGAAAACACAACGAAACCCAACGCAGACCCCAAAACACGTCAAAAACACCCCAAACAAGAACGGCATCACCCCCAAAATTGGAAGAAAATTCACCAAAACCAGAGATCCACCCCAAAACCACCATAAACCTACCTGATATTCTCCAAATCCCAAAGTCCACTCCCAACCACCAGAAAACCCATTAGGAACTCAACGAAACGCAACGGAAACCCCAAAACACCTCAAAAACACCCCAAAAGCAAACCGGAGCAGAAGAAAATAAGTCATTTAACCCCCAAAAAATCTTAAACCTACCTGATGTTCTCCTAAATGTACAATCCACACCCAACCACCAGAAAACCCAATGGAAACCTAACAAAATCCAATGGAGACCCCAAAACACGTCAAAAACACCCCAAAAAATAACTAGACTTGAAGAAAAAAATAAAACAAAAACCATGAATTTCCCCCCAAACCACCCTAAACTCACCTGATCGTCTCCAAATCCCACATTTCACTCCCATTCACCATCATGACCAACCAGAACCCAACAAAACCCAATGAAGACCCCAAAACACCAAAAAAACACCCCAAAATCAACACAGATCCTAAAAAAAAAAAAAAAAAAAAAAAAAACAAAAAGCCAAGATTTCACCAAAAAAAAAAAAAAATAAAAACCTACCTGATGTTCTCCAAAAACCAACAATTTAACCTTTTCCACCACGATGATCACGGAAAACCCAACGAAACCCAACGGAGACCGCAAAACACGCCAAAAACACCCCAAAAAAGAACTGGATAAGAAGAAAAAACCCCAAAACTATGAATTTTCCCCCCAAACCACCCTAAACTCACCTGATCTTCTCCAAAACCAAAAATGCACTTCCATTTTCCTTTACGACAGACGAGAACCCAACGAAACCCAAGGGAGACCCAAAAACACGTCAAAAACACCCCAAACAAGAACAGGATCACCCCCAAAAACGAAAGAAAACCCCAAAAAGCACGGATCCAATCCCAAAACCACCCTAAACCTACCTGATGTTCTCCAAATCCCAAAGTCCACTCCCAACCACCAGAAAACCCATTAGGAACTCAACGAAACGCAACGGAAACCCCAAAACACCTCAAAAACACCCCAAAGCCAACCGAATCAGAAGAAAAAACGTCATTTAACAAAAAAAAACCCTTAAACCTACCTGATGTTCTCCTAAATGTACAATCCACTCCCAACCACCAGAAAACCCAATGGAAACCCAACAAAACCCAACGGAGACCCCAAAACACATCAAAAACACCCCAAAAAAAAACTGGATCAGAAGAAAAAAATAAAACAAAAACCATGAATTTCCCCCCTAAACCACCCTAAACTCACCTGATCTTCTCCAAATCCCACATTTCACTCCCATTCAACATCATGACCAACAAGAACCCAACGAAACCCAACGAAGACCCCAAAACACCTCAAAACAACCCCAAAATCAACCCAGATCCTAAAAAAAAAATAACAGACTGCCATGATCTCACCACAAAAAAACCATAAACCTACCTGATCTTCTCCAAAACCCACAATCCACTCCTATTTAACATAATGACCAACAAGAACAAAACAAAACGCAACGGAGAACCCAAAACACGTCAAAAACACCCCAGAAAAGATCGGGACCACCCCAAAACCAGAAGAAAACCCTAAAAAACAGAAGAAATCCCCCAAAACCAGAGATTCACCCCCCAAAAAACCTTAAACTCACCTGATGTTCTACAAAACCCACAATTTAATATTTTCCACCATGATGACCACGAAAAACCCAACAAAACCCAACGGAGACCCCAAAGCACGTCAAAAACACCCCAAAAAAGAACAGGATAACCCCTAAAAACGAAAGAAAACCCCAAAAGCCATAGATCCACACCAAAAGTCCCCCTAAACCTACCTGATGTTCTCCAAAAGCCACAATTTACGCTTTTTCACCATGATGACCAACATGAAACAAACGAAAAACCAAAGGAGACCCCAAAACACGTCAAAAACACCCCAGAAAAAACAAAGGGATCACACCCAAAATTGGAAGAAAATCCCTCAAAATCATAGATGCACCCCAAAACAACCCTAAACCTACCTGATGTTCTCCAAATCCCAAAGTCCACTCCCAACCACCATAAAACCCATTAGGAACTCAACAAAACGCAAAGGAAACACCAAAACATGTCAAGAACACCCCAAAGCGAACCGGATCATAAGAAAAAACGTGATTTAACCCCCCAAAAAACCTTAAACCTACCTGATGTTCTCCTAAATGTACAATCCACTCCCAACCACCAGAAAACCCATTAGGAACTCAACGAAATGCAACGGAAACCCCAAAACACCTCAAAAACACCCCAACAAAGAACTGGATCAAAAAAAAAAACAACAAACCAACAAAAAAACAAAAGCTATGAATTTCCCCCCAAAACCACCCTAAACCTACCTGATGTTCTCCAAAACCAACAATTTAAACTTTTCCACCACGATGACCACGGAAAACCCAACGAAACCCAACGCAGACCCCAAAACACGTCAAAAACACCCCAAACAAGAACGGCATCACCCCCAAAATTGGAAGAAAATTCACCAAAACCAGAGATCCACCCCAAAACCACCATAAACCTACCTGATATTCTCCAAATCCCAAAGTCCACTCCCAACCACCAGAAAACCCATTAGGAACTCAACGAAACGCAACGGAAACCCCAAAACACCTCAAAAACACCCCAAAAGCAAACCGGAGCAGAAGAAAATAAGTCATTTAACCCCCAAAAAATCTTAAACCTACCTGATGTTCTCCTAAATGTACAATCCACACCCAACCACCAGAAAACCCAATGGAAACCTAACAAAATCCAATGGAGACCCCAAAACACGTCAAAAACACCCCAAAAAATAACTAGACTTGAAGAAAAAAATAAAACAAAAACCATGAATTTCCCCCCAAACCACCCTAAACTCACCTGATCGTCTCCAAATCCCACATTTCACTCCCATTCACCATCATGACCAACCAGAACCCAACAAAACCCAATGAAGACCCCAAAACACCAAAAAAACACCCCAAAATCAACACAGATCCTAAAAAAAAAAAAAAAAAAAAAAAAAAAAAAAGCCAAGATTTCACCAAAAAAAAAAAAAAATAAAAACCTACCTGATGTTCTCCAAAAACCAACAATTTAACCTTTTCCACCACGATGATCACGGAAAATCCAACGAAACCCAACGGAGACCGCAAAACACGCCAAAAACACCCCAAAAAAGAACTGGATAAGAAGAAAAAACCCCAAAACTATGAATTTTCCCCCCAAACCACCCTAAACTCACCTGATCTTCTCCAAAACCAAAAATGCACTTCCATTTTCCTTTACGACAGACGAGAACCCAACGAAACCCAAGGGAGACCCAAAAACACGTCAAAAACACCCCAAACAAGAACAGGATCACCCCCAAAAACGAAAGAAAACCCCAAAAAGCACGGATCCAATCCCAAAACCACCCTAAACCTACCTGATGTTCTCCAAATCCCAAAGTCCACTCCCAACCACCAGAAAACCCATTAGGAACTCAACGAAACGCAACGGAAACCCCAAAACACCTCAAAAACACCCCAAAGCCAACCGAATCAGAAGAAAAAACGTCATTTAACAAAAAAAAACCCTTAAACCTACCTGATGTTCTCCTAAATGTACAATCCACTCCCAACCACCAGAAAACCCAATGGAAACCCAACAAAACCCAACGGAGACCCCAAAACACATCAAAAACACCCCAAAAAAAAACTGGATCAGAAGAAAAAAATAAAACAAAAACCATGAATTTCCCCCCTAAACCACCCTAAACTCACCTGATCTTCTCCAAATCCCACATTTCACTCCCATTCAACATCATGACCAACAAGAACCCAACGAAACCCAACGAAGACCCCAAAACACCTCAAAACAACCCCAAAATCAACCCAGATCCTAAAAAAAAAATAACAGACTGCCATGATCTCACCACAAAAAAACCATAAACCTACCTGATCTTCTCCAAAACCCACAATCCACTCCTATTTAACATAATGACCAACAAGAACAAAACAAAACGCAACGGAGAACCCAAAACACGTCAAAAACACCCCAGAAAAGATCGGGACCACCCCAAAACCAGAAGAAAACCCTAAAAAACAGAAGAAATCCCCCAAAACCAGAGATTCACCCCCCAAAAAACCTTAAACTCACCTGATGTTCTACAAAACCCACAATTTAATATTTTCCACCATGATGACCACGAAAAACCCAACAAAACCCAACGGAGACCCCAAAGCACGTCAAAAACACCCCAAAAAAGAACAGGATAACCCCTAAAAACGAAAGAAAACCCCAAAAGCCATAGATCCACACCAAAAGTCCCCCTAAACCTACCTGATGTTCTCCAAAAGCCACAATTTACGCTTTTTCACCATGATGACCAACATGAAACAAACGAAAACCCAAAGGAGACCCCAAAACACGTCAAAAACACCCCAGAAAAAACAAAGGGATCACACCCAAAATTGGAAGAAAATCCCTCAAAATCATAGATGCACCCCAAAACAACCCTAAACCTACCTGATGTTCTCCAAATCCCAAAGTCCACTCCCAACCACCATAAAACCCATTAGGAACTCAACAAAACGCAAAGGAAACACCAAAACATGTCAAGAACACCCCAAAGCGAACCGGATCATAAGAAAAAACGTGATTTAACCCCCCAAAAAACCTTAAACCTACCTGATGTTCTCCTAAATGTACAATCCACTCCCAACCACCAGAAAACCCATTAGGAACTCAACGAAATGCAACGGAAACCCCAAAACACCTCAAAAACACCCCAACAAAGAACTGGATCAAAAAAAAAAACAACAACAAACCAACAAAAAAACAAAAGCTATGAATTTCCCCCCAAAACCACCCTAAACCTACCTGATGTTCTCCAAAACCAACAATTTAAACTTTTCCACCACGATGATCACGGAAAACCCAACGAAACCCAACGCAGACCCCAAAACACGTCAAAAACACCCCAAACAAGAACGGCATCACCCCCAAAATTGGAAGAAAATTCACCAAAACCAGAGATCCACCCCAAAACCACCATAAACCTACCTGATATTCTCCAAATCCCAAAGTCCACTCCCAACCACCAGAAAACCCATTAGGAACTCAACGAAACGCAACGGAAACCCCAAAACACCTCAAAAACACCCCAAAAGCAAACCGGAGCAGAAGAAAATAAGTCATTTAACCCCCAAAAAATCTTAAACCTACCTGATGTTCTCCTAAATGTACAATCCACACCCAACCACCAGAAAACCCAATGGAAACCTAACAAAATCCAATGGAGACCCCAAAACACGTCAAAAACACCCCAAAAAATAACTAGACTTGAAGAAAAAAATAAAACAAAAACCATGAATTTCCCCCCAAACCACCCTAAACTCACCTGATCGTCTCCAAATCCCACATTTCACTCCCATTCACCATCATGACCAACCAGAACCCAACAAAACCCAATGAAGACCCCAAAACACCAAAAAAACACCCCAAAATCAACACAGATCCTAAAAAAAAAAAAAAAAAAAAAAAAAAAAAAGCCAAGATTTCACCAAAAAAAAAAAAAAATAAAAACCTACCTGATGTTCTCCAAAAACCAACAATTTAACCTTTTCCACCACGATGATCACGGAAAACCCAACGAAACCCAACGGAGACCCCAAAACACGCCAAAAACACGCCAAAAAAGAACTGGATAAGAAGAAAAAACCCCAAAACTATGAATTTTCCCCCCAAACCACCCTAAACTCACCTGATCTTCTCCAAAACCAAAAATGCACTTCCATTTACCTTAACGACAGACGAGAACCCAACGAAACCCAAGGGAGACCCAAAAACACGTCAAAAACACCCCAAACAAGAACAGGATCACCCCCAAAAACGAAAGAAAACCCCAAAAAGCACGGATCCAATCCCAAAACCACCCTAAACCTACCTGATGTTCTCCAAATCCCAAAGTCCACTCCCAACCACCAGAAAACCCATTAGGAACTCAACGAAACGCAACGGAAACCCCAAAACACCTCAAAAACACCCCAAAGCACACCTAATCAGAAGAAAAAACGTCATTTAACAAAAAAAACCCCTTAAACCTACCTGATGTTCTCCTAAATGTACAATCCACTCCCAACCACCAGAAAACCCAATGGAAACCCAACAAAACCCAACGGAGACCCCAAAACACATCAAAAACACCCCAAAAAACAACTGGATCAGAAGAAAAACATAAAACAAAAACCATGAATTTCCCCCCTAAACCACCCTAAACTCACCTGATCTTCTCCAAATCCCACATTTCACTCCCATTCACCATCATGACCAACCAGAACCCAACGAAACCCAACGAAGACCCCAAAACACCTCAAAACAACCCCAAAATCAACCCAGATCCTAAAAAAAAAATAACAGACTGCCATGATCTCACCACAAAAAAACCATAAACCTACCTGATCTTCTCCAAAACCCACAATCCACTCCTATTTAACATAATGACCAACAAGAACAAAACAAAACGCAACGGAGAACCCAAAACACGTCAAAAACACCCCAGAAAAGATCGGGACCACCCCAAAACCAGAAGAAAACCCTAAAAAACAGAAGAAATCCCCCAAAACCAGAGATTCACCCCCCAAAAAACCTTAAACTCACCTGATGTTCTACAAAACCCACAATTTAATATTTTCCACCATGATGACCACGAAAAACCCAACAAAACCCAACGGAGACCCCAAAGCACGTCAAAAACACCCCAAAAAAGAACAGGATAACCCCTAAAAACGAAAGAAAACCCCAAAAGCCATAGATCCACACCAAAAGTCCCCCTAAACCTACCTGATGTTCTCCAAAAGCCACAATTTACGCTTTTTCACCATGATGACCAACATGAAACAAACGAAAAACCAAAGGAGACCCCAAAACACGTCAAAAACACCCCAGAAAAAACAAAGGGATCACACCCAAAATTGGAAGAAAATCCCTCAAAATCATAGATGCACCCCAAAACAACCCTAAACCTACCTGATGTTCTCCAAATCCCAAAGTCCACTCCCAACCACCATAAAACCCATTAGGAACTCAACAAAACGCAAAGGAAACACCAAAACATGTCAAGAACACCCCAAAGCGAACCGGATCATAAGAAAAAACGTGATTTAACCCCCCAAAAAACCTTAAACCTACCTGATGTTCTCCTAAATGTACAATCCACTCCCAACCACCAGAAAACCCATTAGGAACTCAACGAAATGCAACGGAAACCCCAAAACACCTCAAAAACACCCCAACAAAGAACTGGATCAAAAAAAAAAACAACAACAAACCAACAAAAAAACAAAAGCTATGAATTTCCCCCCAAAACCACCCTAAACCTACCTGATGTTCTCCAAAACCAACAATTTAAACTTTTCCACCATAATGACCACGGAAAACACAACGAAACCCAACGCAGACCCCAAAACACGTCAAAAACACCCCAAACAAGAACGGCATCACCCCCAAAATTGGAAGAAAATTCACCAAAACCAGAGATCCACCCCAAAACCACCATAAACCTACCTGATATTCTCCAAATCCCAAAGTCCACTCCCAACCACCAGAAAACCCATTAGGAACTCAACGAAACGCAACGGAAACCCCAAAACACCTCAAAAACACCCCAAAAGCAAACCGGAGCAGAAGAAAATAAGTCATTTAACCCCCAAAAAATCTTAAACCTACCTGATGTTCTCCTAAATGTACAATCCACACCCAACCACCAGAAAACCCAATGGAAACCTAACAAAATCCAATGGAGACCCCAAAACACGTCAAAAACACCCCAAAAAATAACTAGACTTGAAGAAAAAAATAAAACAAAAACCATGAATTTCCCCCCAAACCACCCTAAACTCACCTGATCGTCTCCAAATCCCACATTTCACTCCCATTCACCATCATGACCAACCAGAACCCAACAAAACCCAATGAAGACCCCAAAACACCAAAAAAACACCCCAAAATCAACACAGATCCTAAAAAAAAAAAAAAAAAAAAAAAAAAGCCAAGATTTCACCAAAAAAAAAAAAAAATAAAAACCTACCTGATGTTCTCCAAAAACCAACAATTTAACCTTTTCCACCACGATGATCACGGAAAACCCAACGAAACATAACGGAGACCCCAAAACACGCCAAAAACACGCCAAAAAAGAACTGGATAAGAAGAAAAAACCCCAAAACTATGAATTTTCCCCCCAAACCACCCTAAACTCACCTGATCTTCTCCAAAACCAAAAATGCACTTCCATTTTCCTTTACGACAGACGAGAACCCAACGAAACCCAAGGGAGACCCAAAAACACGTCAAAAACACCCCAAACAAGAACAGGATCACCCCCAAAAACGAAAGAAAACCCCAAAAAGCACGGATCCAATCCCAAAACCACCCTAAACCTACCTGATGTTCTCCAAATCCCAAAGTCCACTCCCAACCACCAGAAAACCCATTAGGAACTCAACGAAACGCAACGGAAACCCCAAAACACCTCAAAAACACCCCAAAGCACACCTAATCAGAAGAAAAAACGTCATTTAACAAAAAAAAAACCCTTAAACCTACCTGATGTTCTCCTAAATGTACAATCCACTCCCAACCACCAGAAAACCCAATGGAAACCCAACAAAACCCAACGGAGACCCCAAAACACATCAAAAACACCCCAAAAAACAACTGGATCAGAAGAAAAAAATAAAACAAAAACCATGAATTTCCCCCCTAAACCACCCTAAACTCACCTGATCTTCTCCAAATCCCACATTTCACTCCCATTCAACATCATGACCAACCAGAACCCAACGAAACCCAACGAAGACCCCAAAACACCTCAAAACAACCCCAAAATCAACCCAGATCCTAAAAAAAAAAATAACAGACTGCCATGATCTCACCACAAAAAAACCATAAACCTACCTGATCTTCTCCAAAAACCAAAATCCACTCCTATTTAACATAATGACCAACAAGAACAAAACAAAACGCAACGGAGAACCCAAAACATGTCAAAAACACCCCAGAAAAGATCGGGACCACCCCAAAACCAGAAGAAAACCCTAAAAAACAGAAGAAATCCCCCAAAACCAGAGATTCACCCCCCAAAAAACCTTAAACTCACCTGATGTTCTACAAAACCCACAATTTAATATTTTCCACCATGATGACCACGAAAAACCCAACAAAACCCAACGGAGACCCCAAAGCACGTCAAAAACACCCCAAAAAAGAACAGGATAACCCCTAAAAACGAAAGAAAACCCCAAAAGCCATAGATCCACACCAAAAGTCCCCCTAAACCTACCTGATGTTCTCCAAAAGCCACAATTTACGCTTTTTCACCATGATGACCAACATGAAACAAACGAAAACCCAAAGGAGACCCCAAAACACGTCAAAAACACCCCAGAAAAAACAAAGGGATCACACCCAAAATTGGAAGAAAATCCCTCAAAATCATAGATGCACCCCAAAACAACCCTAAACCTACCTGATGTTCTCCAAATCCCAAAGTCCACTCCCAACCACCATAAAACCCATTAGGAACTCAACAAAACGCAAAGGAAACACCAAAACATGTCAAGAACACCCCAAAGCGAACCGGATCATAAGAAAAAACGTGATTTAACCCCCCAAAAAACCTTAAACCTACCTGATGTTCTCCTAAATGTACAATCCACTCCCAACCACCAGAAAACCCATTAGGAACTCAACGAAATGCAACGGAAACCCCAAAACACCTCAAAAACACCCCAACAAAGAACTGGATCAAAAAAAAAAACAACAACAAACCAACAAAAAAACAAAAGCTATGAATTTCCCCCCAAAACCACCCTAAACCTACCTGATGTTCTCCAAAACCAACAATTTAAACTTTTCCACCATAATGACCACGGAAAACACAACGAAACCCAACGCAGACCCCAAAACACGTCAAAAACACCCCAAACAAGAACGGCATCACCCCCAAAATTGGAAGAAAATTCACCAAAACCAGAGATCCACCCCAAAACCACCATAAACCTACCTGATATTCTCCAAATCCCAAAGTCCACTCCCAACCACCAGAAAACCCATTAGGAACTCAACGAAACGCAACGGAAACCCCAAAACACCTCAAAAACACCCCAAAAGCAAACCGGAGCAGAAGAAAATAAGTCATTTAACCCCCAAAAAATCTTAAACCTACCTGATGTTCTCCTAAATGTACAATCCACACCCAACCACCAGAAAACCCAATGGAAACCTAACAAAATCCAATGGAGACCCCAAAACACGTCAAAAACACCCCAAAAAATAACTAGACTTGAAGAAAAAAATAAAACAAAAACCATGAATTTCCCCCCAAACCACCCTAAACTCACCTGATCGTCTCCAAATCCCACATTTCACTCCCATTCAACATCATGACCAACCAGAACCCAACAAAACCCAATGAAGACCCCAAAACACCAAAAAAACACCCCAAAATCAACACAGATCCTAAAAAAAAAAAAACAAAAAACAAAAAAAAAAAAAAACAAAATGCCAAGATTTCACCAAAAAAAAATAAAAAATAAAAACCTACCTGATGTTCTCCAAAACCAACAATTTAACCTTTTCCACCACGATGATCACGGAAAACCCAACGAAACCCAACGGAGACCCCAAAACACGCCAAAAACACCCCAAAAAAGAACTGGATAAGGAGAAAAAACCCCAAAACTATGAATTTTCCCCCCAAACCACCCTAAACTCACCTGATCTTCTCCAAAACCAAAAATGCACTTCCATTTTCCTTTACGACAGACGAGAACCCAACGAAACCCAAGGGAGACCCAAAAACACGTCAAAAACACCCCAAACAAGAACAGGATCACCCCCAAAAACGAAAGAAAACCCCAAAAAGCACGGATCCAATCCCAAAACCACCCTAAACCTACCTGATGTTCTCCAAATCCCAAAGTCCACTCCCAACCACCAGAAAACCCATTAGGAACTCAACGAAACGCAACGGAAACCCCAAAACACCTCAAAAACACCCCAAAGCACACCTAATCAGAAGAAAAAACGTCATTTAACAAAAAAAAACCCTTAAACCTACCTGATGTTCTCCTAAATGTACAATCCACTCCCAACCACCAGAAAACCCAATGGAAACCCAACAAAACCCAACGGAGACCCCAAAACACATCAAAAACACCCCAAAAAACAACTGGATCAGAAGAAAAACATAAAACAAAAACCATGAATTTCCCCCCTAAACCACCCTAAACTCACCTGATCTTCTCCAAATCCCACATTTCACTCCCATTCAACATCATGACCAACAAGAACCCAACGAAACCCAACGAAGACCCCAAAACACCTCAAAACAACCCCAAAATCAACCCAGATCCTAAAAAAAAAAATAACAGACTGCCATGATCTCACCACAAAAAAACCATAAACCTACCTGATCTTCTCCAAAACCCACAATCCACTCCTATTTAACATAATGACCAACAAGAACAAAACAAAACGCAACGGAGAACCCAAAACACGTCAAAAACACCCCAGAAAAGATCGGGACCACCCCAAAACCAGAAGAAAACCCTAAAAAACAGAAGAAATCCCCCAAAACCAGAGATTCACCCCCCAAAAAACCTTAAACTCACCTGATGTTCTACAAAACCCACAATTTAATATTTTCCACCATGATGACCACGAAAAACCCAACAAAACCCAACGGAGACCCCAAAGCACGTCAAAAACACCCCAAAAAAGAACAGGATAACCCCTAAAAACGAAAGAAAACCCCAAAAGCCATAGATCCACACCAAAAGTCCCCCTAAACCTACCTGATGTTCTCCAAAAGCCACAATTTACGCTTTTTCACCATGATGACCAACATGAAACAAACGAAAACCCAAAGGAGACCCCAAAACACGTCAAAAACACCCCAGAAAAAACAAAGGGATCACACCCAAAATTGGAAGAAAATCCCTCAAAATCATAGATGCACCCCAAAACAACCCTAAACCTACCTGATGTTCTCCAAATCCCAAAGTCCACTCCCAACCACCATAAAACCCATTAGGAACTCAACAAAACGCAAAGGAAACACCAAAACATGTCAAGAACACCCCAAAGCGAACCGGATCATAAGAAAAAACGTGATTTAACCCCCCAAAAAACCTTAAACCTACCTGATGTTCTCCTAAATGTACAATCCACTCCCAACCACCAGAAAACCCATTAGGAACTCAACGAAATGCAACGGAAACCCCAAAACACCTCAAAAACACCCCAACAAAGAACTGGATCAAAAAAAAAAACAACAACAAACCAACAAAAAAACAAAAGCTATGAATTTCCCCCCAAAACCACCCTAAACCTACCTGATGTTCTCCAAAACCAACAATTTAAACTTTTCCACCATAATGACCACGGAAAACACAACGAAACCCAACGCAGACCCCAAAACACGTCAAAAACACCCCAAACAAGAACGGCATCACCCCCAAAATTGGAAGAAAATTCACCAAAACCAGAGATCCACCCCAAAACCACCATAAACCTACCTGATATTCTCCAAATCCCAAAGTCCACTCCCAACCACCAGAAAACCCATTAGGAACTCAACGAAACGCAACGGAAACCCCAAAACACCTCAAAAACACCCCAAAAGCAAACCGGAGCAGAAGAAAATAAGTCATTTAACCCCCAAAAAATCTTAAACCTACCTGATGTTCTCCTAAATGTACAATCCACACCCAACCACCAGAAAACCCAATGGAAACCTAACAAAATCCAATGGAGACCCCAAAACACGTCAAAAACACCCCAAAAAATAACTAGACTTGAAGAAAAAAATAAAACAAAAACCATGAATTTCCCCCCAAACCACCCTAAACTCACCTGATCGTCTCCAAATCCCACATTTCACTCCCATTCACCATCATGACCAACCAGAACCAAACAAAACCCAATGAAGACCCCAAAACACCAAAAAAACACCCCAAAATCAACACAGATCCTAAAAAAAAAAAAAAAAAAAAAAAAAAGCCAAGATTTCACCAAAAAAAAAAAAAAATAAAAACCTACCTGATGTTCTCCAAAACCAACAATTTAACCTTTTCCACCACGATGATCACGGAAAACCCAACGAAACCCAACGGAGACCCCAAAACACGCCAAAAACACCCCAAAAAAGAACTGGATAAGGAGAAAAAACCCCAAAACTATGAATTTTCCCCCCAAACCACCCTAAACTCACCTGATCTTCTCCAAAACCAAAAATGCACTTCCATTTTCCTTTACGACAGACGAGAACCCAACGAAACCCAAGGGAGACCCAAAAACACGTCAAAAACACCCCAAACAAGAACAGGATCACCCCCAAAAACGAAAGAAAACCCCAAAAAGCACGGATCCAATCCCAAAACCACCCTAAACCTACCTGATGTTCTCCAAATCCCAAAGTCCACTCCCAACCACCAGAAAACCCATTAGGAACTCAACGAAACGCAACGGAAACCCCAAAACACCTCAAAAACACCCCAAAGCACACCTAATCAGAAGAAAAAACGTCATTTAACAAAAAAAAACCCTTAAACCTACCTGATGTTCTCCTAAATGTACAATCCACTCCCAACCACCAGAAAACCCAATGGAAACCCAACAAAACCCAACGGAGACCCCAAAACACATCAAAAACACCCCAAAAAACAACTGGATCAGAAGAAAAACATAAAACAAAAACCATGAATTTCCCCCCTAAACCACCCTAAACTCACCTGATCTTCTCCAAATCCCACATTTCACTCCCATTCACCATCATGACCAACCAGAACCCAACGAAACCCAACGAAGACCCCAAAACACCTCAAAACAACCCCAAAATCAACCCAGATCCTAAAAAAAAAATAACAGACTGCCATGATCTCACCACAAAAAAACCATAAACCTACCTGATCTTCTCCAAAACCCACAATCCACTCCTATTTAACATAATGACCAACAAGAACAAAACAAAACGCAACGGAGAACCCAAAACACGTCAAAAACACCCCAGAAAAGATCGGGACCACCCCAAAACCAGAAGAAAACCCTAAAAAACAGAAGAAATCCCCCAAAACCAGAGATTCACCCCCCAAAAAACCTTAAACTCACCTGATGTTCTACAAAACCCACAATTTAATATTTTCCACCATGATGACCACGAAAAACCCAACAAAACCCAACGGAGACCCCAAAGCACGTCAAAAACACCCCAAAAAAGAACAGGATAACCCCTAAAAACGAAAGAAAACCCCAAAAGCCATAGATCCACACCAAAAGTCCCCCTAAACCTACCTGATGTTCTCCAAAAGCCACAATTTACGCTTTTTCACCATGATGACCAACATGAAACAAACGAAAAACCAAAGGAGACCCCAAAACACGTCAAAAACACCCCAGAAAAAACAAAGGGATCACACCCAAAATTGGAAGAAAATCCCTCAAAATCATAGATGCACCCCAAAACAACCCTAAACCTACCTGATGTTCTCCAAATCCCAAAGTCCACTCCCAACCACCATAAAACCCATTAGGAACTCAACAAAACGCAAAGGAAACACCAAAACATGTCAAGAACACCCCAAAGCGAACCGGATCATAAGAAAAAACGTGATTTAACCCCCCAAAAAACCTTAAACCTACCTGATGTTCTCCTAAATGTACAATCCACTCCCAACCACCAGAAAACCCATTAGGAACTCAACGAAATGCAACGGAAACCCCAAAACACGTCAAAAACACCCCAACAAAGAACTGGATAAAAAAAAAAAACAACAACAAACCAACAAAAAAACAAAAGCTATGAATTTCCCCCCAAAACCACCCTAAACCTACCTGATGTTCTCCAAAACCAACAATTTAAACTTTTCCACCATAATGACCACGGAAAACACAACGAAACCCAACGCAGACCCCAAAACACGTCAAAAACACCCCAAACAAGAACGGCATCACCCCCAAAATTGGAAGAAAATTCACCAAAACCAGAGATCCACCCCAAAACCACCATAAACCTACCTGATATTCTCCAAATCCCAAAGTCCACTCCCAACCACCAGAAAACCCATTAGGAACTCAACGAAACGCAACGGAAACCCCAAAACACCTCAAAAACACCCCAAAAGCAAACCGGAGCAGAAGAAAATAAGTCATTTAACCCCCAAAAAATCTTAAACCTACCTGATGTTCTCCTAAATGTACAATCCACACCCAACCACCAGAAAACCCAATGGAAACCTAACAAAATCCAATGGAGACCCCAAAACACGTCAAAAACACCCCAAAAAATAACTAGACTTGAAGAAAAAAATAAAACAAAAACCATGAATTTCCCCCCAAACCACCCTAAACTCACCTGATCGTCTCCAAATCCCACATTTCACTCCCATTCACCATCATGACCAACCAGAACCCAACAAAACCCAATGAAGACCCCAAAACACCAAAAAAACACCCCAAAATCAACACAGATCCTAAAAAAAAAAAAAAAAAAAAAAAAAAAAAAGCCAAGATTTCACCAAAAAAAAAAAAAAATAAAAACCTACCTGATGTTCTCCAAAAACCAACAATTTAACCTTTTCCACCACGATGATCACGGAAAACCCAACGAAACCCAACGGAGACCCCAAAACACGCCAAAAACACGCCAAAAAAGAACTGGATAAGAAGAAAAAACCCCAAAACTATGAATTTTCCCCCAAAACCACCCTAAACTCACCTGATCTTCTCCAAAACCAAAAATGCACTTCCATTTTCCTTTACGACAGACGAGAACCCAACGAAACCCAAGGGAGACCCAAAAACACGTCAAAAACACCCCAAACAAGAACAGGATCACCCCCAAAAACGAAAGAAAACCCCAAAAAGCACGGATCCAATCCCAAAACCACCCTAAACCTACCTGATGTTCTCCAAATCCCAAAGTCCACTCCCAACCACCAGAAAACCCATTAGGAACTCAACGAAACGCAACGGAAACCCCAAAACACCTCAAAAACACCCCAAAGCCAACCGAATCAGAAGAAAAAACGTCATTTAACAAAAAAAACCCCTTAAACCTACCTGATGTTCTCCTAAATGTACAATCCACTCCCAACCACCAGAAAACCCAATGGAAACCCAACAAAACCCAACGGAGACCCCAAAACACATCAAAAACACCCCCAAAAAAAACTGGATCAGAAGAAAAAAATAAAACAAAAACCATGAATTTCCCCCCTAAACCACCCTAAACTCACCTGATCTTCTCCAAATCCCACATTTCACTCCCATTCAACATCATGACCAACAAGAACCCAACGAAACCCAACGAAGACCCCAAAACACCTCAAAACAACCCCAAAATCAACCCAGATCCTAAAAAAAAAATAACAGACTGCCATGATCTCACCACAAAAAAACCATAAACCTACCTGATCTTCTCCAAAACCCACAATCCACTCCTATTTAACATAATGACCAACAAGAACAAAACAAAACGCAACGGAGAACCCAAAACACGTCAAAAACACCCCAGAAAAGATCGGGACCACCCCAAAACCAGAAGAAAACCCTAAAAAACAGAAGAAATCCCCCAAAACCAGAGATTCACCCCCCAAAAAACCTTAAACTCACCTGATGTTCTACAAAACCCACAATTTAATATTTTCCACCATGATGACCACGAAAAACCCAACAAAACCCAACGGAGACCCCAAAGCACGTCAAAAACACCCCAAAAAAGAACAGGATAACCCCTAAAAACGAAAGAAAACCCCAAAAGCCATAGATCCACACCAAAAGTCCCCCTAAACCTACCTGATGTTCTCCAAAAGCCACAATTTACGCTTTTTCACCATGATGACCAACATGAAACAAACGAAAAACCAAAGGAGACCCCAAAACACGTCAAAAACACCCCAGAAAAAACAAAGGGATCACACCCAAAATTGGAAGAAAATCCCTCAAAATCATAGATGCACCCCAAAACAACCCTAAACCTACCTGATGTTCTCCAAATCCCAAAGTCCACTCCCAACCACCAGAAAACCCATTAGGAACTCAACAAAACGCAAAGGAAACACCAAAACATGTCAAGAACACCCCAAAGCGAACCGGATCATAAGAAAAAACGTGATTTAACCCCCCAAAAAACCTTAAACCTACCTGATGTTCTCCTAAATGTACAATCCACTCCCAACCACCAGAAAACCCATTAGGAACTCAACGAAATGCAACGGAAACCCCAAAACACCTCAAAAACACCCCAACAAAGAACTGGATAAAAAAAAAAAACAACAACAAACCAACAAAAAAACAAAAGCTATGAATTTCCCCCCAAAACCACCCTAAACCTACCTGATGTTCTCCAAAACCAACAATTTAAACTTTTCCACCATAATGACCACGGAAAACACAACGAAACCCAACGCAGACCCCAAAACACGTCAAAAACACCCCAAACAAGAACGGCATCACCCCCAAAATTGGAAGAAAATTCACCAAAACCAGAGATCCACCCCAAAACCACCATAAACCTACCTGATATTCTCCAAATCCCAAAGTCCACTCCCAACCACCAGAAAACCCATTAGGAACTCAACGAAACGCAACGGAAACCCCAAAACACCTCAAAAACACCCCAAAAGCAAACCGGAGCAGAAGAAAATAAGTCATTTAACCCCCAAAAAATCTTAAACCTACCTGATGTTCTCCTAAATGTACAATCCACACCCAACCACCAGAAAACCCAATGGAAACCTAACAAAATCCAATGGAGACCCCAAAACACGTCAAAAACACCCCAAAAAATAACTAGACTTGAAGAAAAAAATAAAACAAAAACCATGAATTTCCCCCCAAACCACCCTAAACTCACCTGATCGTCTCCAAATCCCACATTTCACTCCCATTCACCATCATGACCAACCAGAACCCAACAAAACCCAATGAAGACCCCAAAACACCAAAAAAACACCCCAAAATCAACACAGATCCTAAAAAAAAAAAAAAAAAAAAAAAAAAAAAAGCCAAGATTTCACCAAAAAAAAAAAAAAATAAAAACCTACCTGATGTTCTCCAAAAACCAACAATTTAACCTTTTCCACCACGATGATCACGGAAAACCCAACGAAACCCAACGGAGACCCCAAAACACGCCAAAAACACGCCAAAAAAGAACTGGATAAGAAGAAAAAACCCCAAAACTATGAATTTTCCCCCAAAACCACCCTAAACTCACCTGATCTTCTCCAAAACCAAAAATGCACTTCCATTTTCCTTTACGACAGACGAGAACCCAACGAAACCCAAGGGAGACCCAAAAACACGTCAAAAACACCCCAAACAAGAACAGGATCACCCCCAAAAACGAAAGAAAACCCCAAAAAGCACGGATCCAATCCCAAAACCACCCTAAACCTACCTGATGTTCTCCAAATCCCAAAGTCCACTCCCAACCACCAGAAAACCCATTAGGAACTCAACGAAACGCAACGGAAACCCCAAAACACCTCAAAAACACCCCAAAGCCAACCGAATCAGAAGAAAAAACGTCATTTAACAAAAAAAACCCCTTAAACCTACCTGATGTTCTCCTAAATGTACAATCCACTCCCAACCACCAGAAAACCCAATGGAAACCCAACAAAACCCAACGGAGACCCCAAAACACATCAAAAACACCCCCAAAAAAAACTGGATCAGAAGAAAAAAATAAAACAAAAACCATGAATTTCCCCCCTAAACCACCCTAAACTCACCTGATCTTCTCCAAATCCCACATTTCACTCCCATTCAACATCATGACCAACAAGAACCCAACGAAACCCAACGAAGACCCCAAAACACCTCAAAACAACCCCAAAATCAACCCAGATCCTAAAAAAAAAATAACAGACTGCCATGATCTCACCACAAAAAAACCATAAACCTACCTGATCTTCTCCAAAACCCACAATCCACTCCTATTTAACATAATGACCAACAAGAACAAAACAAAACGCAACGGAGAACCCAAAACACGTCAAAAACACCCCAGAAAAGATCGGGACCACCCCAAAACCAGAAGAAAACCCTAAAAAACAGAAGAAATCCCCCAAAACCAGAGATTCACCCCCCAAAAAACCTTAAACTCACCTGATGTTCTACAAAACCCACAATTTAATATTTTCCACCATGATGACCACGAAAAACCCAACAAAACCCAACGGAGACCCCAAAGCACGTCAAAAACACCCCAAAAAAGAACAGGATAACCCCTAAAAACGAAAGAAAACCCCAAAAGCCATAGATCCACACCAAAAGTCCCCCTAAACCTACCTGATGTTCTCCAAAAGCCACAATTTACGCTTTTTCACCATGATGACCAACATGAAACAAACGAAAAACCAAAGGAGACCCCAAAACACGTCAAAAACACCCCAGAAAAAACAAAGGGATCACACCCAAAATTGGAAGAAAATCCCTCAAAATCATAGATGCACCCCAAAACAACCCTAAACCTACCTGATGTTCTCCAAATCCCAAAGTCCACTCCCAACCACCAGAAAACCCATTAGGAACTCAACAAAACGCAAAGGAAACACCAAAACATGTCAAGAACACCCCAAAGCGAACCGGATCATAAGAAAAAACGTGATTTAACCCCCCAAAAAACCTTAAACCTACCTGATGTTCTCCTAAATGTACAATCCACTCCCAACCACCAGAAAACCCATTAGGAACTCAACGAAATGCAACGGAAACCCCAAAACACCTCAAAAACACCCCAACAAAGAACTGGATCAAAAAAAAAAACAACAACAAACCAACAAAAAAACAAAAGCTATGAATTTCCCCCCAAAACCACCCTAAACCTACCTGATGTTCTCCAAAACCAACAATTTAAACTTTTCCACCATAATGACCACGGAAAACACAACGAAACCCAACGCAGACCCCAAAACACGTCAAAAACACCCCAAACAAGAACGGCATCACCCCCAAAATTGGAAGAAAATTCACCAAAACCAGAGATCCACCCCAAAACCACCATAAACCTACCTGATATTCTCCAAATCCCAAAGTCCACTCCCAACCACCAGAAAACCCATTAGGAACTCAACGAAACGCAACGGAAACCCCAAAACACCTCAAAAACACCCCAAAAGCAAACCGGAGCAGAAGAAAATAAGTCATTTAACCCCCAAAAAATCTTAAACCTACCTGATGTTCTCCTAAATGTACAATCCACACCCAACCACCAGAAAACCCAATGGAAACCTAACAAAATCCAATGGAGACCCCAAAACACGTCAAAAACACCCCAAAAAATAACTAGACTTGAAGAAAAAAATAAAACAAAAACCATGAATTTCCCCCCAAACCACCCTAAACTCACCTGATCGTCTCCAAATCCCACATTTCACTCCCATTCACCATCATGACCAACCAGAACCCAACAAAACCCAATGAAGACCCCAAAACACCAAAAAAACACCCCAAAATCAACACAGATCCTAAAAACAAACAAACAAAAAAAAAACAAAACAAAACAAAATGCCAAGATTTCACCAAAAAAAAAAAAAAATAAAAACCTACCTGATGTTCTCCAAAACCAACAATTTTACCTTTTCCACCACGATGATCACGGAAAACCCAACGAAACCCAACGGAGACCCCAAAACACGTCAAAAACAACCCAAAAACGAACTGGATAAGAAGAAAAAACCCCAAAACTATGAATTTTCCCCCCAAACCACCCTAAACTCACCTGATCTTCTCCAAAACCAAAAATGCACTTCCATTTTCCTTTACGACAGACGAGAACCCAACGAAACCCAAGGGAGACCCAAAAACACGTCAAAAACACCCCAAACAAGAACAGGATCACCCCCAAAAACGAAAGAAAACCCCAAAAAGCACGGATCCAATCCCAAAACCACCCTAAACCTACCTGATGTTCTCCAAATCCCAAAGTCCACTCCCAACCACCAGAAAACCCATTAGGAACTCAACGAAACGCAACGGAAACCCCAAAACACCTCAAAAACACCCCAAAGCACACCTAATCAGAAGAAAAAACGTCATTTAACAAAAAAAAACCCTTAAACCTACCTGATGTTCTCCTAAATGTACAATCCACTCCCAACCACCAGAAAACCCAATGGAAACCCAACAAAACCCAACGGAGACCCCAAAACACATCAAAAACACCCCAAAAAACAACTGGATCAGAAGAAAAACATAAAACAAAAACCATGAATTTCCCCCCTAAACCACCCTAAACTCACCTGATCTTCTCCAAATCCCACATTTCACTCCCATTCAACATCATGACCAACAAGAACCCAACGAAACCCAACGAAGACCCCAAAACACCTCAAAACAACCCCAAAATCAACCCAGATCCTAAAAAAAAAATAACAGACTGCAATGATCTCACCACAAAAAAACCATAAACCTACCTGATCTTCTCCAAAACCCACAATCCACTCCTATTTAACATAATGACCAACAAGAACAAAACAAAACGCAACGGAGAACCCAAAACACGTCAAAAACACCCCAGAAAAGATCGGGACCACCCCAAAACCAGAAGAAAACCCTAAAAAACAGAAGAAATCCCCCAAAACCAGAGATTCACCCCCCAAAAAACCTTAAACTCACCTGATGTTCTACAAAACCCACAATTTAATATTTTCCACCATGATGACCACGAAAAACCCAACAAAACCCAACGGAGACCCCAAAGCACGTCAAAAACACCCCAAAAAAGAACAGGATAACCCCTAAAAACGAAAGAAAACCCCAAAAGCCATAGATCCACACCAAAAGTCCCCCTAAACCTACCTGATGTTCTCCAAAAGCCACAATTTACGCTTTTTCACCATGATGACCAACATGAAACAAACGAAAAACCAAAGGAGACCCCAAAACACGTCAAAAACACCCCAGAAAAAACAAAGGGATCACACCCAAAATTGGAAGAAAATCCCTCAAAATCATAGATGCACCCCAAAACAACCCTAAACCTACCTGATGTTCTCCAAATCCCAAAGTCCACTCCCAACCACCAGAAAACCCATTAGGAACTCAACAAAACGCAAAGGAAACACCAAAACATGTCAAGAACACCCCAAAGCGAACCGGATCATAAGAAAAAACGTGATTTAACCCCCCAAAAAACCTTAAACCTACCTGATGTTCTCCTAAATGTACAATCCACTCCCAACCACCAGAAAACCCATTAGGAACTCAACGAAATGCAACGGAAACCCCAAAACACCTCAAAAACACCCCAACAAAGAACTGGATAAAAAAAAAAAACAACAACAAACCAACAAAAAAACAAAAGCTATGAATTTCCCCCCAAAACCACCCTAAACCTACCTGATGTTCTCCAAAACCAACAATTTAAACTTTTCCACCATAATGACCACGGAAAACACAACGAAACCCAACGCAGACCCCAAAACACGTCAAAAACACCCCAAACAAGAACGGCATCACCCCCAAAATTGGAAGAAAATTCACCAAAACCAGAGATCCACCCCAAAACCACCATAAACCTACCTGATATTCTCCAAATCCCAAAGTCCACTCCCAACCACCAGAAAACCCATTAGGAACTCAACGAAACGCAACGGAAACCCCAAAACACCTCAAAAACACCCCAAAAGCAAACCGGAGCAGAAGAAAATAAGTCATTTAACCCCCAAAAAATCTTAAACCTACCTGATGTTCTCCTAAATGTACAATCCACACCCAACCACCAGAAAACCCAATGGAAACCTAACAAAATCCAATGGAGACCCCAAAACACGTCAAAAACACCCCAAAAAATAACTAGACTTGAAGAAAAAAATAAAACAAAAACCATGAATTTCCCCCCAAACCACCCTAAACTCACCTGATCGTCTCCAAATCCCACATTTCACTCCCATTCACCATCATGACCAACCAGAACCCAACAAAACCCAATGAAGACCCCAAAACACCAAAAAAACACCCCAAAATCAACACAGATCCTAAAAAAAAAAAAAAAAAAAAAAAAAAAAAGCCAAGATTTCACCAAAAAAAAAAAAAAATAAAAACCTACCTGATGTTCTCCAAAAACCAACAATTTAACCTTTTCCACCACGATGATCACGGAAAACCCAACGAAACCCAACGGAGACCCCAAAACACGCCAAAAACACCCCAAAAAAGAACTGGATAAGAAGAAAAAACCCCAAAACTATGAATTTTCCCCCCAAACCACCCTAAACTCACCTGATCTTCTCCAAAACCAAAAATGCACTTCCATTTTCCTTTACGACAGACGAGAACCCAACGAAACCCAAGGGAGACCCAAAAACACGTCAAAAACACCCCAAACAAGAACAGGATCACCCCCAAAAACGAAAGAAAACCCCAAAAAGCACGGATCCAATCCCAAAACCACCCTAAACCTACCTGATGTTCTCCAAATCCCAAAGTCCACTCCCAACCACCAGAAAACCCATTAGGAACTCAACGAAACGCAACGGAAACCCCAAAACACCTCAAAAACACCCCAAAGCCAACCGAATCAGAAGAAAAAACGTCATTTAACAAAAAAAACCCCTTAAACCTACCTGATGTTCTCCTAAATGTACAATCCACTCCCAACCACCAGAAAACCCAATGGAAACCCAACAAAACCCAACGGAGACCCCAAAACACATCAAAAACACCCCCAAAAAAAACTGGATCAGAAGAAAAAAATAAAACAAAAACCATGAATTTCCCCCCTAAACCACCCTAAACTCACCTGATCTTCTCCAAATCCCACATTTCACTCCCATTCAACATCATGACCAACAAGAACCCAACGAAACCCAACGAAGACCCCAAAACACCTCAAAACAACCCCAAAATCAACCCAGATCCTAAAAAAAAAATAACAGACTGCCATGATCTCACCACAAAAAAACCATAAACCTACCTGATCTTCTCCAAAACCCACAATCCACTCCTATTTAACATAATGACCAACAAGAACAAAACAAAACGCAACGGAGAACCCAAAACACGTCAAAAACACCCCAGAAAAGATCGGGACCACCCCAAAACCAGAAGAAAACCCTAAAAAACAGAAGAAATCCCCCAAAACCAGAGATTCACCCCCCAAAAAACCTTAAACTCACCTGATGTTCTACAAAACCCACAATTTAATATTTTCCACCATGATGACCACGAAAAACCCAACAAAACCCAACGGAGACCCCAAAGCACGTCAAAAACACCCCAAAAAAGAACAGGATAACCCCTAAAAACGAAAGAAAACCCCAAAAGCCATAGATCCACACCAAAAGTCCCCCTAAACCTACCTGATGTTCTCCAAAAGCCACAATTTACGCTTTTTCACCATGATGACCAACATGAAACAAACGAAAAACCAAAGGAGACCCCAAAACACGTCAAAAACACCCCAGAAAAAACAAAGGGATCACACCCAAAATTGGAAGAAAATCCCTCAAAATCATAGATGCACCCCAAAACAACCCTAAACCTACCTGATGTTCTCCAAATCCCAAAGTCCACTCCCAACCACCATAAAACCCATTAGGAACTCAACAAAACGCAAAGGAAACACCAAAACATGTCAAGAACACCCCAAAGCGAACCGGATCATAAGAAAAAACGTGATTTAACCCCCCAAAAAACCTTAAACCTACCTGATGTTCTCCTAAATGTACAATCCACTCCCAACCACCAGAAAACCCATTAGGAACTCAACGAAATGCAACGGAAACCCCAAAACACCTCAAAAACACCCCAACAAAGAACTGGATCAAAAAAAAAAACAACAACAAACCAACAAAAAAACAAAAGCTATGAATTTCCCCCCAAAACCACCCTAAACCTACCTGATGTTCTCCAAAACCAACAATTTAAACTTTTCCACCATAATGACCACGGAAAACACAACGAAACCCAACGCAGACCCCAAAACACGTCAAAAACACCCCAAACAAGAACGGCATCACCCCCAAAATTGGAAGAAAATTCACCAAAACCAGAGATCCACCCCAAAACCACCATAAACCTACCTGATATTCTCCAAATCCCAAAGTCCACTCCCAACCACCAGAAAACCCATTAGGAACTCAACGAAACGCAACGGAAACCCCAAAACACCTCAAAAACACCCCAAAAGCAAACCGGAGCAGAAGAAAATAAGTCATTTAACCCCCAAAAAATCTTAAACCTACCTGATGTTCTCCTAAATGTACAATCCACACCCAACCACCAGAAAACCCAATGGAAACCTAACAAAATCCAATGGAGACCCCAAAACACGTCAAAAACACCCCAAAAAATAACTAGACTTGAAGAAAAAAATAAAACAAAAACCATGAATTTCCCCCCAAACCACCCTAAACTCACCTGATCGTCTCCAAATCCCACATTTCACTCCCATTCACCATCATGACCAACCAGAACCCAACAAAACCCAATGAAGACCCCAAAACACCAAAAAAACACCCCAAAATCAACACAGATCCTAAAAAAAAAAAAAAAAAAAAAAAAAAAAAAGCCAAGATTTCACCAAAAAAAAAAAAAAATAAAAACCTACCTGATGTTCTCCAAAAACCAACAATTTAACCTTTTCCACCACGATGATCACGGAAAACCCAACGAAACCCAACGGAGACCCCAAAACACGCCAAAAACACCCCAAAAAAGAACTGGATAAGAAGAAAAAACCCCAAAACTATGAATTTTCCCCCCAAACCACCCTAAACTCACCTGATCTTCTCCAAAACCAAAAATGCACTTCCATTTACCTTAACGACAGACGAGAACCCAACGAAACCCAAGGGAGACCCAAAAACACGTCAAAAACACCCCAAACAAGAACAGGATCACCCCCAAAAACGAAAGAAAACCCCAAAAAGCACGGATCCAATCCCAAAACCACCCTAAACCTACCTGATGTTCTCCAAATCCCAAAGTCCACTCCCAACCACCAGAAAACCCATTAGGAACTCAACGAAACGCAACGGAAACCCCAAAACACCTCAAAAACACCCCAAAGCACACCTAATCAGAAGAAAAAACGTCATTTAACAAAAAAAAAAGCTTAAACCTACCTGATGTTCTCCTAAATGTACAATCCACTCCCAACCACCAGAAAACCCAATGGAAACCCAACAAAACCCAACGGAGACCCCAAAACACATCAAAAACACCCCAAAAAACAACTGGATCAGAAGAAAAACATAAAACAAAAACCATGAATTTCCCCCCTAAACCACCCTAAACTCACCTGATCTTCTCCAAATCCCACATTTCACTCCCATTCACCATCATGACCAACCAGAACCCAACGAAACCCAACGAAGACCCCAAAACACCTCAAAACAACCCCAAAATCAACCCAGATCCTAAAAAAAAAATAACAGACTGCCATGATCTCACCACAAAAAAACCATAAACCTACCTGATCTTCTCCAAAACCCACAATCCACTCCTATTTAACATAATGACCAACAAGAACAAAACAAAACGCAACGGAGAACCCAAAACACGTCAAAAACACCCCAGAAAAGATCGGGACCACCCCAAAACCAGAAGAAAACCCTAAAAAACAGAAGAAATCCCCCAAAACCAGAGATTCACCCCCCAAAAAACCTTAAACTCACCTGATGTTCTACAAAACCCACAATTTAATATTTTCCACCATGATGACCACGAAAAACCCAACAAAACCCAACGGAGACCCCAAAGCACGTCAAAAACACCCCAAAAAAGAACAGGATAACCCCTAAAAACGAAAGAAAACCCCAAAAGCCATAGATCCACACCAAAAGTCCCCCTAAACCTACCTGATGTTCTCCAAAAGCCACAATTTACGCTTTTTCACCATGATGACCAACATGAAACAAACGAAAAACCAAAGGAGACCCCAAAACACGTCAAAAACACCCCAGAAAAAACAAAGGGATCACACCCAAAATTGGAAGAAAATCCCTCAAAATCATAGATGCACCCCAAAACAACCCTAAACCTACCTGATGTTCTCCAAATCCCAAAGTCCACTCCCAACCACCATAAAACCCATTAGGAACTCAACAAAACGCAAAGGAAACACCAAAACATGTCAAGAACACCCCAAAGCGAACCGGATCATAAGAAAAAACGTGATTTAACCCCCCAAAAAACCTTAAACCTACCTGATGTTCTCCTAAATGTACAATCCACTCCCAACCACCAGAAAACCCATTAGGAACTCAACGAAATGCAACGGAAACCCCAAAACACCTCAAAAACACCCCAACAAAGAACTGGATCAAAAAAAAAAACAACAACAAACCAACAAAAAAACAAAAGCTATGAATTTCCCCCCAAAACCACCCTAAACCTACCTGATGTTCTCCAAAACCAACAATTTAAACTTTTCCACCATAATGACCACGGAAAACACAACGAAACCCAACGCAGACCCCAAAACACGTCAAAAACACCCCAAACAAGAACGGCATCACCCCCAAAATTGGAAGAAAATTCACCAAAACCAGAGATCCACCCCAAAACCACCATAAACCTACCTGATATTCTCCAAATCCCAAAGTCCACTCCCAACCACCAGAAAACCCATTAGGAACTCAACGAAACGCAACGGAAACCCCAAAACACCTCAAAAACACCCCAAAAGCAAACCGGAGCAGAAGAAAATAAGTCATTTAACCCCCAAAAAATCTTAAACCTACCTGATGTTCTCCTAAATGTACAATCCACACCCAACCACCAGAAAACCCAATGGAAACCTAACAAAATCCAATGGAGACCCCAAAACACGTCAAAAACACCCCAAAAAATAACTAGACTTGAAGAAAAAAATAAAACAAAAACCATGAATTTCCCCCCAAACCACCCTAAACTCACCTGATCGTCTCCAAATCCCACATTTCACTCCCATTCACCATCATGACCAACCAGAACCCAACAAAACCCAATGAAGACCCCAAAACACCAAAATAACACCCCAAAATCAACACAGATCCTAAAAACAAACAAACAAAAAAAAACCAAAACAAAACAAAATGCCAAGATTTCACCAAAAAAAAAAAAAAATAAAAACCTACCTGATGTTCTCCAAAACCAACAATTTTACCTTTTCCACCACGATGATCACGGAAAACCCAACGAAACCCAACGGAGACCCCAAAACACGTCAAAAACAACCCAAAAACGAACTGGATAAGAAGAAAAAACCCCAAAACTATGAATTTTCCCCCCAAACCACCCTAAACTCACCTGATCTTCTCCAAAACCAAAAATGCACTTCCATTTTCCTTTACGACAGACGAGAACCCAACGAAACCCAAGGGAGACCCAAAAACACGTCAAAAACACCCCAAACAAGAACAGGATCACCCCCAAAAACGAAAGAAAACCCCAAAAAGCACGGATCCAATCCCAAAACCACCCTAAACCTACCTGATGTTCTCCAAATCCCAAAGTCCACTCCCAACCACCAGAAAACCCATTAGGAACTCAACGAAACGCAACGGAAACCCCAAAACACCTCAAAAACACCCCAAAGCACACCTAATCAGAAGAAAAAACGTCATTTAACCAAAAAAAACCCTTAAACCTACCTGATGTTCTCCTAAATGTACAATCCACTCCCAACCACCAGAAAACCCAATGGAAACCCAACAAAACCCAACGGAGACCCCAAAACACATCAAAAACACCCCAAAAAACAACTGGATCAGAAGAAAAAAATAAAACAAAAACCATGAATTTCCCCCCTAAACCACCCTCAACTCACCTGATCTTCTCCAAATCCCACATTTCACTCCCATTCAACATCATGACCAACAAGAACCCAACGAAACCCAACGAAGACCCCAAAACACCTCAAAACAACCCCAAAATCAACCCAGATCCTAAAAAAAAAATAACAGACTGCCATGATCTCACCACAAAAAAACCATAAACCTACCTGATCTTCTCCAAAACCCACAATCCACTCCTATTTAACATAATGACCAACAAGAACAAAACAAAACGCAACGGAGAACCCAAAAATCGTCAAAAACACCCCAGAAAAGATCGGGACCACCCCAAAACCAGAAGAAAACCCTAAAAAACAGAAGAAATCCCCCAAAACTAGAGATTCACCCCCCAAAAAACCTTAAACTCACCTGATGTTCTACAAAACCCACAATTTAATATTTTCCACCATGATGACCACGAAAAACCCAACAAAACCCAACGGAGACCCCAAAGCACGTCAAAAACACCCCAAAAAAGAACAGAATAACCCCTAAAAACGAAAGAAAACCCCAAAAGCCATAGATCCACACCAAAAGTCCCCCTAAACCTACCTGATGTTCTCCAAAAGCCACAATTTACGCTTTTTCACCATGATGACCAACATGAAACAAACGAAAACCCAAAGGAGACCCCAAAACACGTCAAAAACACCCCAAAAAACAAAGGGATCACACCCAAAATTGGAAGAAAATCCCTCAAAATCATAGATGCACCCCAAAACAACCCTAAACCTACCTGATGTTCTCCAAATCCCAAAGTCCACTCCCAACCACCATAAAACCCATTAGGAACTCAACAATACTCAACGGAAACACCAAAACATGTCAAGAACACCCCAAAGCGAACCGGATCATAAGAAAAAACGTGATTTAACCCCCCAAAAAACCTTAAACCTACCTGATGTTCTCCTAAATGTAAAATCCACTCCCAACCACCAGAAAACCCATTAGGAACTCAACGAAATGCAACGGAAACCCCAAAACACCTCAAAAACACCCCAACAAAGAACTGGATCAAAAAAAAAAAACAACAACAAACCAACAAAAAAACAAAAGCTATGAATTTCCCCCCAAAACCACCCTAAACCTACCTGATGTTCTCCAAAACCAACAATTTAAACTTTTCCACCATAATGACCACGGAAAACACAACGAAACCCAACGCAGACCCCAAAACACGTCAAAAACACCCCAAACAAGAACGGCATCACCCCCAAAATTGGAAGAAAATTCACCAAAACCAGAGATCCACCCCAAAACCACCATAAACCTACCTGATATTCTCCAAATCCCAAAGTCCACTCCCAACCACCAGAAAACCCATTAGGAACTCAACGAAACGCAACGGAAACCCCAAAACACCTCAAAAACACCCCAAAAGCAAACCGGAGCAGAAGAAAATAAGTCATTTAACCCCCAAAAAATCTTAAACCTACCTGATGTTCTCCTAAATGTACAATCCACACCCAACCATCAGAAAACCCAATGGAAACCAAACAAAATCCAATGGAGACCCCAAAACACGTCAAAAACACCCCAAAAAATAACTAGACTTGAAGAAAAAAATAAAACAAAACCCATGAATTTCCCCCCAAACCACCCTAAACTCACCTGATCGTCTCCAAATCCCACATTTCACTCCCATTCACCATCATGACCAACCAGAACCCAACAAAACCCAATGAAGACCCCAAAACACCAAAAAAACACCCCAAAATCAACACAGATCCTAAAAACAAAACAAAACAAAAAAAACCAAAAACAAAATGCCAAGATTTCACCAAAAAAAAAAAAAAAAAAAAAACCTACCTGATGTTCTCCAAAACCAACAATTTTACCTTTTCCACAACGATGATCACGGAAAAACCAACGAAACCCAACGGAGACCCCAAAACACGTCAAAAACACCCCAAAAACGAACTGGATAAGAAGAAAAAACCCCAAAACTATGAATTTTCCCCCCAAACCACCCTAAACTCACCTGATCTTCTCCAAAACCAAAAATGCACTTCCATTTTCCTTTACGACAGACGAGAACCCAACGAAACCCAAGGGAGACCCAAAAACACGTCAAAAACACCCCAAACAAGAACAGGATCACCCCCAAAAACGAAAGAAAACCCCAAAAAGCACGGATCCAATCCCAAAACCACCCTAAACCTACCTGATGTTCTCCAAATCCCAAAGTCCACTCCCAACCACCAGAAAACCCATTAGGAACTCAACGAAACGCAACGGAAACCCCAAAACACCTCAAAAACACCCCAAAGCACACCTAATCAGAAGAAAAAACGTCATTTAACCAAAAAAAACCCTTAAACCTACCTGATGTTCTCCTAAATGTACAATCCACTCCCAACCACCAGAAAACCCAATGGAAACCCAACAAAACCCAACGGAGACCCCAAAACACATCAAAAACACCCCAAAAAACAACTGGATCAGAAGAAAAACATAAAACAAAAACCATGAATTTCCCCCCTAAACCACCCTCAACTCACCTGATCTTCTCCAAATCCCACATTTCACTCCCATTCAACATCATGACCAACAAGAACCCAACGAAACCCAACGAAGACCCCAAAACACCTCAAAACAACCCCAAAATCAACCCAGATCCTAAAAAAAAAATAACAGACTGCCATGATCTCACCACAAAAAAACCATAAACCTACCTGATCTTCTCCAAAACCCACAATCCACTCCTATTTAACATAATGACCAACAAGAACAAAACAAAACGCAACGGAGAACCCAAAACACGTCAAAAACACCCCAGAAAAGATCGGGACCACCCCAAAACCAGAAGAAAACCCTAAAAATCAGAAGAAATCCCCCAAAACCAGAGATTCACCCCCCAAAAAACCTTAAACTCACCTGATGTTCTACAAAACCCACAATTTAATATTTTCCACCATGATGACCACGAAAAACCCAACAAAACCCAACGGAGACCCCAAAGCACGTCAAAAACACCCCAAAAAAGAACAGAATAACCCCTAAAAACGAAAGAAAACCCCAAAAGCCATAGATCCACACCAAAAGTCCCCCTAAACCTACCTGATGTTCTCCAAAAGCCACAATTTACGCTTTTTCACCATGATGACCAACATGAAACAAACGAAAACCCAAAGGAGACCCCAAAACACGTCAAAAACACCCCAAAAAACAAAGGGATCACACCCAAAATTGGAAGAAAATCCCTCAAAATCATAGATGCACCCCAAAACAACCCTAAACCTACCTGATGTTCTCCAAATCCCAAAGTCCACTCCCAACCACCAGAAAACCCATTAGGAACTCAACAAAACGCAACGGAAACACCAAAACATGTCAAGAACACCCCAAAGCGAACCGGATCATAAGAAAAAACGTGATTTAACCCCCCAAAAAACCTTAAACCTACCTGATGTTCTCCTAAATGTACAGTCCACTCCAAACCAACATAAAACCCATTAGGAACTCAACGAAATGCAACGGAAACCCCAAAACACCTCAAAAACACCCCAACAAAGAACTGGATCAAAAAAAAAAACAACAACAAACCAACAAAAAAACAAAAGCTATGAATTTCCCCCCAAAACCACCCTAAACCTACCTGATGTTCTCCAAAACCAACAATTTAAACTTTTCCACCATAATGACCACGGAAAACACAACGAAACCCAACGCAGACCCCAAAACACGTCAAAAACACCCCAAACAAGAACGGCATCACCCCCAAAATTGGAAGAAAATTCACCAAAACCAGAGATCCACCCCAAAACCACCATAAACCTACCTGATATTCTCCAAATCCCAAAGTCCACTCCCAACCACCAGAAAACCCATTAGGAACTCAACGAAACGCAACGGAAACCCCAAAACACCTCAAAAACACCCCAAAAGCAAACCGGAGCAGAAGAAAATAAGTCATTTAACCCCCAAAAAATCTTAAACCTACCTGATGTTCTCCTAAATGTACAATCCACACCCAACCACCAGAAAACCCAATGGAAACCTAACAAAATCCAATGGAGACCCCAAAACACGTCAAAAACACCCCAAAAAATAACTAGACTTGAAGAAAAAAATAAAACAAAAACCATGAATTTCCCCCCAAACCACCCTAAACTCACCTGATCGTCTCCAAATCCCACATTTCACTCCCATTCACCATCATGACCAACCAGAACCCAACAAAACCCAATGAAGACCCCAAAACACCAAAAAAACACCCCAAAATCAACACAGATCCTAAAAAAAAAAAAACAAAAAACAAAAAAAAAAAAACAAAATGCCAAGATTTCACCAAAAAAAAATAAAAAATAAAAACCTACCTGATGTTCTCCAAAAACCAACAATTTAACCTTTTCCACCACGATGATCACGGAAAACCCAACGAAACCCAACGGAGACCCCAAAACACGCCAAAAACACCCCAAAAAAGAACTGGATAAGAAGAAAAAACCCCAAAACTATGAATTTTCCCCCCAAACCACCCTAAACTCACCTGATCTTCTCCAAAACCAAAAATGCACTTCCATTTTCCTTTACGACAGACGAGAACCCAACGAAACCCAAGGGAGACCCAAAAACACGTCAAAAACACCCCAAACAAGAACAGGATCACCCCCAAAAACGAAAGAAAACCCCAAAAAGCACGGATCCAATCCCAAAACCACCCTAAACCTACCTGATGTTCTCCAAATCCCAAAGTCCACTCCCAACCACCAGAAAACCCATTAGGAACTCAACGAAACGCAACGGAAACCCCAAAACACCTCAAAAACACCCCAAAGCACACCTAATCAGAAGAAAAAACGTCATTTAACAAAAAAAAACCCTTAAACCTACCTGATGTTCTCCTAAATGTACAATCCACTCCCAACCACCAGAAAACCCAATGGAAACCCAACAAAACCCAACGGAGACCCCAAAACACATCAAAAACACCCCAAAAAACAACTGGATCAGAAGAAAAAAATAAAACAAAAACCATGAATTTCCCCCCTAAACCACCCTCAACTCACCTGATCTTCTCCAAATCCCACATTTCACTCCCATTCAACATCATGACCAACAAGAACCCAACGAAACCCAACGAAGACCCCAAAACACCTCAAAACAACCCCAAAATCAACCCAGATCCTAAAAAAAAAATAACAGACTGCCATGATCTCACCACAAAAAAACCATAAACCTACCTGATCTTCTCCAAAACCCACAATCCACTCCTATTTAACATAATGACCAACAAGAACAAAACAAAACGCAACGGAGAACCCAAAACACGTCAAAAACACCCCAGAAAAGATCGGGACCACCCCAAAACCAGAAGAAAACCCTAAAAATCAGAAGAAATCCCCCAAAACCAGAGATTCACCCCCCAAAAAACCTTAAACTCACCTGATGTTCTACAAAACCCACAATTTAATATTTTCCACCATGATGACCACGAAAAACCCAACAAAACCCAACGGAGACCCCAAAGCACGTCAAAAACACCCCAAAAAAGAACAGAATAACCCCTAAAAACGAAAGAAAACCCCAAAAGCCATAGATCCACACCAAAAGTCCCCCTAAACCTACCTGATGTTCTCCAAAAGCCACAATTTACGCTTTTTCACCATGATGACCAACATGAAACAAACGAAAACCCAAAGGAGACCCCAAAACACGTCAAAAACACCCCAAAAAACAAAGGGATCACACCCAAAATTGGAAGAAAATCCCTCAAAATCATAGATGCACCCCAAAACAACCCTAAACCTACCTGATGTTCTCCAAATCCCAAAGTCCACTCCCAACCACCAGAAAACCCATTAGGAACTCAACAAAACGCAACGGAAACACCAAAACATGTCAAGAACACCCCAAAGCGAACCGGATCATAAGAAAAAACGTGATTTAACCCCCCAAAAAACCTTAAACCTACCTGATGTTCTCCTAAATGTACAGTCCACTCCAAACCAACATAAAACCCATTAGGAACTCAACGAAATGCAACGGAAACCCCAAAACACCTCAAAAACACCCCAACAAAGAACTGGATCAAAAAAAAAAACAACAACAAACCAACAAAAAAACAAAAGCTATGAATTTCCCCCCAAAACCACCCTAAACCTACCTGATGTTCTCCAAAACCAACAATTTAAACTTTTCCACCATAATGACCACGGAAAACACAACGAAACCCAACGCAGACCCCAAAACACGTCAAAAACACCCCAAACAAGAACGGCATCACCCCCAAAATTGGAAGAAAATTCACCAAAACCAGAGATCCACCCCAAAACCACCATAAACCTACCTGATATTCTCCAAATCCCAAAGTCCACTCCCAACCACCAGAAAACCCATTAGGAACTCAACGAAACGCAACGGAAACCCCAAAACACCTCAAAAACACCCCAAAAGCAAACCGGAGCAGAAGAAAATAAGTCATTTAACCCCCAAAAAATCTTAAACCTACCTGATGTTCTCCTAAATGTACAATCCACACCCAACCACCAGAAAACCCAATGGAAACCTAACAAAATCCAATGGAGACCCCAAAACACGTCAAAAACACCCCAAAAAATAACTAGACTTGAAGAAAAAAATAAAACAAAAACCATGAATTTCCCCCCAAACCACCCTAAACTCACCTGATCGTCTCCAAATCCCACATTTCACTCCCATTCACCATCATGACCAACCAGAACCCAACAAAACCCAATGAAGACCCCAAAACACCAAAAAAACACCCCAAAATCAACACAGATCCTAAAAAAAAAAAACAAAAAACAAAAAACAAAAAACAAAATGCCAAGATTTCACCAAAAAAAAATAAAAAATAAAAACCTACCTGATGTTCTCCAAAACCAACAATTTAACCTTTTCCACCACGATGATCACGGAAAACCCAACGAAACCCAACGGAGACCCCAAAACACGCCAAAAACACCCCAAAAAAGAACTGGATAAGAAGAAAAAACCCCAAAACTATGAATTTTCCCCCCAAACCACCCTAAACTCACCTGATCTTCTCCAAAACCAAAAATGCACTTCCATTTTCCTTTACGACAGACGAGAACCCAACGAAACCCAAGGGAGACCCAAAAACACGTCAAAAACACCCCAAACAAGAACAGGATCACCCCCAAAAACGAAAGAAAACCCCAAAAAGCACGGATCCAATCCCAAAACCACCCTAAACCTACCTGATGTTCTCCAAATCCCAAAGTCCACTCCCAACCACCAGAAAACCCATTAGGAACTCAACGAAACGCAACGGAAACCCCAAAACACCTCAAAAACACCCCAAAGCACACCTAATCAGAAGAAAAAACGTCATTTAACAAAAAAAAACCCTTAAACCTACCTGATGTTCTCCTAAATGTACAATCCACTCCCAACCACCAGAAAACCCAATGGAAACCCAACAAAACCCAACGGAGACCCCAAAACACATCAAAAACACCCCAAAAAACAACTGGATCAGAAGAAAAACATAAAACAAAAACCATGAATTTCCCCCCTAAACCACCCTAAACTCACCTGATCTTCTCCAAATCCCACATTTCACTCCCATTCAACATCATGACCAACAAGAACCCAACGAAACCCAACGAAGACCCCAAAACACCTCAAAACAACCCCAAAATCAACCCAGATCCTAAAAAAAAAAATAACAGACTGCCATGATCTCACCACAAAAAAACCATAAACCTACCTGATCTTCTCCAAAACCCACAATCCACTCCTATTTAACATAATGACCAACAAGAACAAAACAAAACGCAACGGAGAACCCAAAACACGTCAAAAACACCCCAGAAAAGATCGGGACCACCCCAAAACCAGAAGAAAACCCTAAAAAACAGAAGAAATCCCCCAAAACCAGAGATTCACCCCCCAAAAAACCTTAAACTCACCTGATGTTCTACAAAACCCACAATTTAATATTTTCCACCATGATGACCACGAAAAACCCAACAAAACCCAACGGAGACCCCAAAGCACGTCAAAAACACCCCAAAAAAGAACAGGATAACCCCTAAAAACGAAAGAAAACCCCAAAAGCCATAGATCCACACCAAAAGTCCCCCTAAACCTACCTGATGTTCTCCAAAAGCCACAATTTACGCTTTTTCACCATGATGACCAACATGAAACAAACGAAAAACCAAAGGAGACCCCAAAACACGTCAAAAACACCCCAGAAAAAACAAAGGGATCACACCCAAAATTGGAAGAAAATCCCTCAAAATCATAGATGCACCCCAAAACAACCCTAAACCTACCTGATGTTCTCCAAATCCCAAAGTCCACTCCCAACCACCAGAAAACCCATTAGGAACTCAACAAAACGCAAAGGAAACACCAAAACATGTCAAGAACACCCCAAAGCGAACCGGATCATAAGAAAAAACGTGATTTAACCCCCCAAAAAACCTTAAACCTACCTGATGTTCTCCTAAATGTACAATCCACTCCCAACCACCAGAAAACCCATTAGGAACTCAACGAAATGCAACGGAAACCCCAAAACACCTCAAAAACACCCCAACAAAGAACTGGATCAAAAAAAAAAACAACAACAAACCAACAAAAAAACAAAAGCTATGAATTTCCCCCCAAAACCACCCTAAACCTACCTGATGTTCTCCAAAACCAACAATTTAAACTTTTCCACCATAATGACCACGGAAAACACAACGAAACCCAACGCAGACCCCAAAACACGTCAAAAACACCCCAAACAAGAACGGCATCACCCCCAAAATTGGAAGAAAATTCACCAAAACCAGAGATCCACCCCAAAACCACCATAAACCTACCTGATATTCTCCAAATCCCAAAGTCCACTCCCAACCACCAGAAAACCCATTAGGAACTCAACGAAACGCAACGGAAACCCCAAAACACCTCAAAAACACCCCAAAAGCAAACCGGAGCAGAAGAAAATAAGTCATTTAACCCCCAAAAAATCTTAAACCTACCTGATGTTCTCCTAAATGTACAATCCACACCCAACCACCAGAAAACCCAATGGAAACCTAACAAAATCCAATGGAGACCCCAAAACACGTCAAAAACACCCCAAAAAATAACTAGACTTGAAGAAAAAAATAAAACAAAAACCATGAATTTCCCCCCAAACCACCCTAAACTCACCTGATCGTCTCCAAATCCCACATTTCACTCCCATTCACCATCATGACCAACCAGAACCAAACAAAACCCAATGAAGACCCCAAAACACCAAAAAAACACCCCAAAATCAACACAGATCCTAAAAAAAAAAAAAAAAAAAAAAAAAAAAGCCAAGATTTCACCAAAAAAAAAAAAAAATAAAAACCTACCTGATGTTCTCCAAAACCAACAATTTAACCTTTTCCACCACGATGATCACGGAAAACCCAACGAAACCCAACGGAGACCCCAAAACACGCCAAAAACACCCCAAAAAAGAACTGGATAAGAAGAAAAAACCCCAAAACTATGAATTTTCCCCCCAAACCACCCTAAACTCACCTGATCTTCTCCAAAACCAAAAATGCACTTCCATTTTCCTTTACGACAGACGAGAACCCAACGAAACCCAAGGGAGACCCAAAAACACGTCAAAAACACCCCAAACAAGAACAGGATCACCCCCAAAAACGAAAGAAAACCCCAAAAAGCACGGATCCAATCCCAAAACCACCCTAAACCTACCTGATGTTCTCCAAATCCCAAAGTCCACTCCCAACCACCAGAAAACCCATTAGGAACTCAACGAAACGCAACGGAAACCCCAAAACACCTCAAAAACACCCCAAAGCACACCTAATCAGAAGAAAAAACGTCATTTAACAAAAAAAAACCCTTAAACCTACCTGATGTTCTCCTAAATGTACAATCCACTCCCAACCACCAGAAAACCCAATGGAAACCCAACAAAACCCAACGGAGACCCCAAAACACATCAAAAACACCCCAAAAAACAACTGGATCAGAAGAAAAACATAAAACAAAAACCATGAATTTCCCCCCTAAACCACCCTCAACTCACCTGATCTTCTCCAAGTCCCACATTTCACTCCCATTCAACATCATGACCAACAAGAACCCAACGAAACCCAACGAAGACCCCAAAACACCTCAAAACAACCCCAAAATCAACCCAGATCCTAAAAAAAAAAATAACAGACTGCCATGATCTCACCACAAAAAAACCATAAACCTACCTGATCTTCTCCAAAACCCACAATCCACTCCTATTTAACATAATGACCAACAAGAACAAAACAAAACGCAACGGAGAACCCAAAACACGTCAAAAACACCCCAGAAAAGATCGGGACCACCCCAAAACCAGAAGAAAACCCTAAAAATCAGAAGAAATCCCCCAAAACCAGAGATTCACCGCCCAAAAAACCTTAAACTCACCTGATGTTCTACAAAACCCACAATTTAATATTTTCCACCATGATGACCACGAAAAACCCAACAAAACCCAACGGAGACCCCAAAGCACGTCAAAAACACCCCAAAAAAGAACAGGATAACCCCTAAAAACGAAAGAAAACCCCAAAAGCCATAGATCCACACCAAAAGTCCCCCTAAACCTACCTGATGTTCTCCAAAAGCCACAATTTACGCTTTTTCACCATGATGACCAACATGAAACAAACGAAAAACCAAAGGAGACCCCAAAACACGTCAAAAACACCCCAGAAAAAACAAAGGGATCACACCCAAAATTGGAAGAAAATCCCTCAAAATCATAGATGCACCCCAAAACAACCCTAAACCTACCTGATGTTCTCCAAATCCCAAAGTCCACTCCCAACCACCAGAAAACCCATTAGGAACTCAACAAAACGCAAAGGAAACACCAAAACATGTCAAGAACACCCCAAAGCGAACCGGATCATAAGAAAAAACGTGATTTAACCCCCCAAAAAACCTTAAACCTACCTGATGTTCTCCTAAATGTACAATCCACTCCCAACCACCAGAAAACCCATTAGGAACTCAACGAAATGCAACGGAAACCCCAAAACACCTCAAAAACACCCCAACAAAGAACTGGATCAAAAAAAAAAACAACAACAAACCAACAAAAAAACAAAAGCTATGAATTTCCCCCCAAAACCACCCTAAACCTACCTGATGTTCTCCAAAACCAACAATTTAAACTTTTCCACCATAATGACCACGGAAAACACAACGAAACCCAACGCAGACCCCAAAACACGTCAAAAACACCCCAAACAAGAACGGCATCACCCCCAAAATTGGAAGAAAATTCACCAAAACCAGAGATCCACCCCAAAACCACCATAAACCTACCTGATATTCTCCAAATCCCAAAGTCCACTCCCAACCACCAGAAAACCCATTAGGAACTCAACGAAACGCAACGGAAACCCCAAAACACCTCAAAAACACCCCAAAAGCAAACCGGAGCAGAAGAAAATAAGTCATTTAACCCCCAAAAAATCTTAAACCTACCTGATGTTCTCCTAAATGTACAATCCACACCCAACCACCAGAAAACCCAATGGAAACCTAACAAAATCCAATGGAGACCCCAAAACACGTCAAAAACACCCCAAAAAATAACTAGACTTGAAGAAAAAAATAAAACAAAAACCATGAATTTCCCCCCAAACCACCCTAAACTCACCTGATCGTCTCCAAATCCCACATTTCACTCCCATTCACCATCATGACCAACCAGAACCAAACAAAACCCAATGAAGACCCCAAAACACCAAAAAAACACCCCAAAATCAACACAGATCCTAAAAAAAAAAAAAAAAAAAAAAAAAAAAGCCAAGATTTCACCAAAAAAAAAAAAAAATAAAAACCTACCTGATGTTCTCCAAAACCAACAATTTAACCTTTTCCACCACGATGATCACGGAAAACCCAACGAAACCCAACGGAGACCCCAAAACACGCCAAAAACACCCCAAAAAAGAACTGGATAAGAAGAAAAAACCCCAAAACTATGAATTTTCCCCCCAAACCACCCTAAACTCACCTGATCTTCTCCAAAACCAAAAATGCACTTCCATTTTCCTTTACGACAGACGAGAACCCAACGAAACCCAAGGGAGACCCAAAAACACGTCAAAAACACCCCAAACAAGAACAGGATCACCCCCAAAAACGAAAGAAAACCCCAAAAAGCACGGATCCAATCCCAAAACCACCCTAAACCTACCTGATGTTCTCCAAATCCCAAAGTCCACTCCCAACCACCAGAAAACCCATTAGGAACTCAACGAAACGCAACGGAAACCCCAAAACACCTCAAAAACACCCCAAAGCACACCTAATCAGAAGAAAAAACGTCATTTAACAAAAAAAAACCCTTAAACCTACCTGATGTTCTCCTAAATGTACAATCCACTCCCAACCACCAGAAAACCCAATGGAAACCCAACAAAACCCAACGGAGACCCCAAAACACATCAAAAACACCCCAAAAAACAACTGGATCAGAAGAAAAACATAAAACAAAAACCATGAATTTCCCCCCTAAACCACCCTAAACTCACCTGATCTTCTCCAAATCCCACATTTCACTCCCATTCAACATCATGACCAACAAGAACCCAACGAAACCCAACGAAGACCCCAAAACACCTCAAAACAACCCCAAAATCAACCCAGATCCTAAAAAAAAAAATAACAGACTGCCATGATCTCACCACAAAAAAACCATAAACCTACCTGATCTTCTCCAAAACCCACAATCCACTCCTATTTAACATAATGACCAACAAGAACAAAACAAAACGCAACGGAGAACCCAAAACACGTCAAAAACACCCCAGAAAAGATCGGGACCACCCCAAAACCAGAAGAAAACCCTAAAAAACAGAAGAAATCCCCCAAAACCAGAGATTCACCCCCCAAAAAACCTTAAACTCACCTGATGTTCTACAAAACCCACAATTTAATATTTTCCACCATGATGACCACGAAAAACCCAACAAAACCCAACGGAGACCCCAAAGCACGTCAAAAACACCCCAAAAAAGAACAGGATAACCCCTAAAAACGAAAGAAAACCCCAAAAGCCATAGATCCACACCAAAAGTCCCCCTAAACCTACCTGATGTTCTCCAAAAGCCACAATTTACGCTTTTTCACCATGATGACCAACATGAAACAAACGAAAAACCAAAGGAGACCCCAAAACACGTCAAAAACACCCCAGAAAAAACAAAGGGATCACACCCAAAATTGGAAGAAAATCCCTCAAAATCATAGATGCACCCCAAAACAACCCTAAACCTACCTGATGTTCTCCAAATCCCAAAGTCCACTCCCAACCACCATAAAACCCATTAGGAACTCAACAAAACGCAAAGGAAACACCAAAACATGTCAAGAACACCCCAAAGCGAACCGGATCATAAGAAAAAACGTGATTTAACCCCCCAAAAAACCTTAAACCTACCTGATGTTCTCCTAAATGTACAATCCACTCCCAACCACCAGAAAACCCATTAGGAACTCAACGAAATGCAACGGAAACCCCAAAACACCTCAAAAACACCCCAACAAAGAACTGGATCAAAAAAAAAAACAACAACAAACCAACAAAAAAACAAAAGCTATGAATTTCCCCCCAAAACCACCCTAAACCTACCTGATGTTCTCCAAAACCAACAATTTAAACTTTTCCACCATAATGACCACGGAAAACACAACGAAACCCAACGCAGACCCCAAAACACGTCAAAAACACCCCAAACAAGAACGGCATCACCCCCAAAATTGGAAGAAAATTCACCAAAACCAGAGATCCACCCCAAAACCACCATAAACCTACCTGATATTCTCCAAATCCCAAAGTCCACTCCCAACCACCAGAAAACCCATTAGGAACTCAACGAAACGCAACGGAAACCCCAAAACACCTCAAAAACACCCCAAAAGCAAACCGGAGCAGAAGAAAATAAGTCATTTAACCCCCAAAAAATCTTAAACCTACCTGATGTTCTCCTAAATGTACAATCCACACCCAACCACCAGAAAACCCAATGGAAACCTAACAAAATCCAATGGAGACCCCAAAACACGTCAAAAACACCCCAAAAAATAACTAGACTTGAAGAAAAAAATAAAACAAAAACCATGAATTTCCCCCCAAACCACCCTAAACTCACCTGATCGTCTCCAAATCCCACATTTCACTCCCATTCACCATCATGACCAACCAGAACCCAACAAAACCCAATGAAGACCCCAAAACACCAAAAAAACACCCCAAAATCAACACAGATCCTAAAAAAAAAAAAAAAAAAAAAAAAAAAAAAAGCCAAGATTTCACCAAAAAAAAAAAAAAAATAAAAACCTACCTGATGTTCTCCAAAAACCAACAATTTAACCTTTTCCACCACGATGATCACGGAAAACCCAACGAAACCCAACGGAGACCCCAAAACACGCCAAAAACACGCCAAAAAAGAACTGGATAAGAAGAAAAAACCCCAAAACTATGAATTTTCCCCCCAAACCACCCTAAACTCACCTGATCTTCTCCAAAACCAAAAATGCACTTCCATTTTCCTTTACGACAGACGAGAACCCAACGAAACCCAAGGGAGACCCAAAAACACGTCAAAAACACCCCAAACAAGAACAGGATCACCCCCAAAAACGAAAGAAAACCCCAAAAAGCACGGATCCAATCCCAAAACCACCCTAAACCTACCTGATGTTCTCCAAATCCCAAAGTCCACTCCCAACCACCAGAAAACCCATTAGGAACTCAACGAAACGCAACGGAAACCCCAAAACACCTCAAAAACACCCCAAAGCCAACCGAATCAGAAGAAAAAACGTCATTTAACAAAAAAAACCCCTTAAACCTACCTGATGTTCTCCTAAATGTACAATCCACTCCCAACCACCAGAAAACCCAATGGAAACCCAACAAAACCCAACGGAGACCCCAAAACACATCAAAAACACCCCCAAAAAAAACTGGATCAGAAGAAAAAAATAAAACAAAAACCATGAATTTCCCCCCTAAACCACCCTAAACTCACCTGATCTTCTCCAAATCCCACATTTCACTCCCATTCAACATCATGACCAACAAGAACCCAACGAAACCCAACGAAGACCCCAAAACACCTCAAAACAACCCCAAAATCAACCCAGATCCTAAAAAAAAAATAACAGACTGCCATGATCTCACCACAAAAAAACCATAAACCTACCTGATCTTCTCCAAAACCCACAATCCACTCCTATTTAACATAATGACCAACAAGAACAAAACAAAACGCAACGGAGAACCCAAAACACGTCAAAAACACCCCAGAAAAGATCGGGACCACCCCAAAACCAGAAGAAAACCCTAAAAATCAGAAGAAATCCCCCAAAACCAGAGATTCACCCCCCAAAAAACCTTAAACTCACCTGATGTTCTACAAAACCCACAATTTAATATTTTCCACCATGATGACCACGAAAAACCCAACAAAACCCAACGGAGACCCCAAAGCACGTCAAAAACACCCCAAAAAAGAACAGAATAACCCCTAAAAACGAAAGAAAACCCCAAAAGCCATAGATCCACACCAAAAGTCCCCCTAAACCTACCTGATGTTCTCCAAAAGCCACAATTTACGCTTTTTCACCATGATGACCAACATGAAACAAACGAAAACCCAAAGGAGACCCCAAAACACGTCAAAAACACCCCAAAAAACAAAGGGATCACACCCAAAATTGGAAGAAAATCCCTCAAAATCATAGATGCACCCCAAAACAACCCTAAACCTACCTGATGTTCTCCAAATCCCAAAGTCCACTCCCAACCACCAGAAAACCCATTAGGAACTCAACAAAACGCAACGGAAACACCAAAACATGTCAAGAACACCCCAAAGCGAACCGGATCATAAGAAAAAACGTGATTTAACCCCCCAAAAAACCTTAAACCTACCTGATGTTCTCCTAAATGTACAGTCCACTCCAAACCAACATAAAACCCATTAGGAACTCAACGAAATGCAACGGAAACCCCAAAACACCTCAAAAACACCCCAACAAAGAACTGGATCAAAAAAAAAAACAACAACAAACCAACAAAAAAACAAAAGCTATGAATTTCCCCCCAAAACCACCCTAAACCTACCTGATGTTCTCCAAAACCAACAATTTAAACTTTTCCACCATAATGACCACGGAAAACACAACGAAACCCAACGCAGACCCCAAAACACGTCAAAAACACCCCAAACAAGAACGGCATCACCCCCAAAATTGGAAGAAAATTCACCAAAACCAGAGATCCACCCCAAAACCACCATAAACCTACCTGATATTCTCCAAATCCCAAAGTCCACTCCCAACCACCAGAAAACCCATTAGGAACTCAACGAAACGCAACGGAAACCCCAAAACACCTCAAAAACACCCCAAAAGCAAACCGGAGCAGAAGAAAATAAGTCATTTAACCCCCAAAAAATCTTAAACCTACCTGATGTTCTCCTAAATGTACAATCCACACCCAACCACCAGAAAACCCAATGGAAACCTAACAAAATCCAATGGAGACCCCAAAACACGTCAAAAACACCCCAAAAAATAACTAGACTTGAAGAAAAAAATAAAACAAAAACCATGAATTTCCCCCCAAACCACCCTAAACTCACCTGATCGTCTCCAAATCCCACATTTCACTCCCATTCACCATCATGACCAACCAGAACCCAACAAAACCCAATGAAGACCCCAAAACACCAAAAAAACACCCCAAAATCAACACAGATCCTAAAAAAAAAAAAACAAAAAACAAAAAAAAAAAAACAAAATGCCAAGATTTCACCAAAAAAAAATAAAAAATAAAAACCTACCTGATGTTCTCCAAAACCAACAATTTAACCTTTTCCACCACGATGATCACGGAAAACCCAACGAAACCCAACGGAGACCCCAAAACACGCCAAAAACACCCCAAAAAAGAACTGGATAAGAAGAAAAAACCCCAAAACTATGAATTTTCCCCCCAAACCACCCTAAACTCACCTGATCTTCTCCAAAACCAAAAATGCACTTCCATTTTCCTTTACGACAGACGAGAACCCAACGAAACCCAAGGGAGACCCAAAAACACGTCAAAAACACCCCAAACAAGAACAGGATCACCCCCAAAAACGAAAGAAAACCCCAAAAAGCACGGATCCAATCCCAAAACCACCCTAAACCTACCTGATGTTCTCCAAATCCCAAAGTCCACTCCCAACCACCAGAAAACCCATTAGGAACTCAACGAAACGCAACGGAAACCCCAAAACACCTCAAAAACACCCCAAAGCACACCTAATCAGAAGAAAAAACGTCATTTAACAAAAAAAAACCCTTAAACCTACCTGATGTTCTCCTAAATGTACAATCCACTCCCAACCACCAGAAAACCCAATGGAAACCCAACAAAACCCAACGGAGACCCCAAAACACATCAAAAACACCCCAAAAAACAACTGGATCAGAAGAAAAACATAAAACAAAAACCATGAATTTCCCCCCTAAACCACCCTAAACTCACCTGATCTTCTCCAAATCCCACATTTCACTCCCATTCAACATCATGACCAACAAGAACCCAACGAAACCCAACGAAGACCCCAAAACACCTCAAAACAACCCCAAAATCAACCCAGATCCTAAAAAAAAAAATAACAGACTGCCATGATCTCACCACAAAAAAACCATAAACCTACCTGATCTTCTCCAAAACCCACAATCCACTCCTATTTAACATAATGACCAACAAGAACAAAACAAAACGCAACGGAGAACCCAAAACACGTCAAAAACACCCCAGAAAAGATCGGGACCACCCCAAAACCAGAAGAAAACCCTAAAAAACAGAAGAAATCCCCCAAAACCAGAGATTCACCCCCCAAAAAACCTTAAACTCACCTGATGTTCTACAAAACCCACAATTTAATATTTTCCACCATGATGACCACGAAAAACCCAACAAAACCCAACGGAGACCCCAAAGCACGTCAAAAACACCCCAAAAAAGAACAGGATAACCCCTAAAAACGAAAGAAAACCCCAAAAGCCATAGATCCACACCAAAAGTCCCCCTAAACCTACCTGATGTTCTCCAAAAGCCACAATTTACGCTTTTTCACCATGATGACCAACATGAAACAAACGAAAACCCAAAGGAGACCCCAAAACATGTCAAAAACACCCCAGAAAAAACAAAGGGATCACACCCAAAATTGGAAGAAAATCCCTCAAAATCATAGATGCACCCCAAAACAACCCTAAACCTACCTGATGTTCTCCAAATCCCAAAGTCCACTCCCAACCACCAGAAAACCCATTAGGAACTCAACAAAACGCAAAGGAAACACCAAAACATGTCAAGAACACCCCAAAGCGAACCGGATCATAAGAAAAAACGTGATTTAACCCCCCAAAAAACCTTAAACCTACCTGATGTTCTCCTAAATGTACAATCCACTCCCAACCACCAGAAAACCCATTAGGAACTCAACGAAATGCAACGGAAACCCCAAAACACCTCAAAAACACCCCAACAAAGAACTGGATCAAAAAAAAAAACAACAACAAACCAACAAAAAAACAAAAGCTATGAATTTCCCCCCAAAACCACCCTAAACCTACCTGATGTTCTCCAAAACCAACAATTTAAACTTTTCCACCATAATGACCACGGAAAACACAACGAAACCCAACGCAGACCCCAAAACACGTCAAAAACACCCCAAACAAGAACGGCATCACCCCCAAAATTGGAAGAAAATTCACCAAAACCAGAGATCCACCCCAAAACCACCATAAACCTACCTGATATTCTCCAAATCCCAAAGTCCACTCCCAACCACCAGAAAACCCATTAGGAACTCAACGAAACGCAACGGAAACCCCAAAACACCTCAAAAACACCCCAAAAGCAAACCGGAGCAGAAGAAAATAAGTCATTTAACCCCCAAAAAATCTTAAACCTACCTGATGTTCTCCTAAATGTACAATCCACACCCAACCACCAGAAAACCCAATGGAAACCTAACAAAATCCAATGGAGACCCCAAAACACGTCAAAAACACCCCAAAAAATAACTAGACTTGAAGAAAAAAATAAAACAAAAACCATGAATTTCCCCCCAAACCACCCTAAACTCACCTGATCGTCTCCAAATCCCACATTTCACTCCCATTCACCATCATGACCAACCAGAACCAAACAAAACCCAATGAAGACCCCAAAACACCAAAAAAACACCCCAAAATCAACACAGATCCTAAAAAAAAAAAAAAAAAAAAAAAAAAAAGCCAAGATTTCACCAAAAAAAAAAAAAAATAAAAACCTACCTGATGTTCTCCAAAACCAACAATTTAACCTTTTCCACCACGATGATCACGGAAAACCCAACGAAACCCAACGGAGACCCCAAAACACGCCAAAAACACCCCAAAAAAGAACTGGATAAGAAGAAAAAACCCCAAAACTATGAATTTTCCCCCCAAACCACCCTAAACTCACCTGATCTTCTCCAAAACCAAAAATGCACTTCCATTTTCCTTTACGACAGACGAGAACCCAACGAAACCCAAGGGAGACCCAAAAACACGTCAAAAACACCCCAAACAAGAACAGGATCACCCCCAAAAACGAAAGAAAACCCCAAAAAGCACGGATCCAATCCCAAAACCACCCTAAACCTACCTGATGTTCTCCAAATCCCAAAGTCCACTCCCAACCACCAGAAAACCCATTAGGAACTCAACGAAACGCAACGGAAACCCCAAAACACCTCAAAAACACCCCAAAGCACACCTAATCAGAAGAAAAAACGTCATTTAACAAAAAAAAACCCTTAAACCTACCTGATGTTCTCCTAAATGTACAATCCACTCCCAACCACCAGAAAACCCAATGGAAACCCAACAAAACCCAACGGAGACCCCAAAACACATCAAAAACACCCCAAAAAACAACTGGATCAGAAGAAAAACATAAAACAAAAACCATGAATTTCCCCCCTAAACCACCCTAAACTCACCTGATCTTCTCCAAGTCCCACATTTCACTCCCATTCAACATCATGACCAACAAGAACCCAACGAAACCCAACGAAGACCCCAAAACACCTCAAAACAACCCCAAAATCAACCCAGATCCTAAAAAAAAAAATAACAGACTGCCATGATCTCACCACAAAAAAACCATAAACCTACCTGATCTTCTCCAAAACCCACAATCCACTCCTATTTAACATAATGACCAACAAGAACAAAACAAAACGCAACGGAGAACCCAAAACACGTCAAAAACACCCCAGAAAAGATCGGGACCACCCCAAAACCAGAAGAAAACCCTAAAAATCAGAAGAAATCCCCCAAAACCAGAGATTCACCGCCCAAAAAACCTTAAACTCACCTGATGTTCTACAAAACCCACAATTTAATATTTTCCACCATGATGACCACGAAAAACCCAACAAAACCCAACGGAGACCCCAAAGCACGTCAAAAACACCCCAAAAAAGAACAGGATAACCCCTAAAAACGAAAGAAAACCCCAAAAGCCATAGATCCACACCAAAAGTCCCCCTAAACCTACCTGATGTTCTCCAAAAGCCACAATTTACGCTTTTTCACCATGATGACCAACATGAAACAAACGAAAAACCAAAGGAGACCCCAAAACACGTCAAAAACACCCCAGAAAAAACAAAGGGATCACACCCAAAATTGGAAGAAAATCCCTCAAAATCATAGATGCACCCCAAAACAACCCTAAACCTACCTGATGTTCTCCAAATCCCAAAGTCCACTCCCAACCACCAGAAAACCCATTAGGAACTCAACAAAACGCAAAGGAAACACCAAAACATGTCAAGAACACCCCAAAGCGAACCGGATCATAAGAAAAAACGTGATTTAACCCCCCAAAAAACCTTAAACCTACCTGATGTTCTCCTAAATGTACAATCCACTCCCAACCACCAGAAAACCCATTAGGAACTCAACGAAATGCAACGGAAACCCCAAAACACCTCAAAAACACCCCAACAAAGAACTGGATCAAAAAAAAAAACAACAACAAACCAACAAAAAAACAAAAGCTATGAATTTCCCCCCAAAACCACCCTAAACCTACCTGATGTTCTCCAAAACCAACAATTTAAACTTTTCCACCATAATGACCACGGAAAACACAACGAAACCCAACGCAGACCCCAAAACACGTCAAAAACACCCCAAACAAGAACGGCATCACCCCCAAAATTGGAAGAAAATTCACCAAAACCAGAGATCCACCCCAAAACCACCATAAACCTACCTGATATTCTCCAAATCCCAAAGTCCACTCCCAACCACCAGAAAACCCATTAGGAACTCAACGAAACGCAACGGAAACCCCAAAACACCTCAAAAACACCCCAAAAGCAAACCGGAGCAGAAGAAAATAAGTCATTTAACCCCCAAAAAATCTTAAACCTACCTGATGTTCTCCTAAATGTACAATCCACACCCAACCACCAGAAAACCCAATGGAAACCTAACAAAATCCAATGGAGACCCCAAAACACGTCAAAAACACCCCAAAAAATAACTAGACTTGAAGAAAAAAATAAAACAAAAACCATGAATTTCCCCCCAAACCACCCTAAACTCACCTGATCGTCTCCAAATCCCACATTTCACTCCCATTCACCATCATGACCAACCAGAACCAAACAAAACCCAATGAAGACCCCAAAACACCAAAAAAACACCCCAAAATCAACACAGATCCTAAAAAAAAAAAAAAAAAAAAAAAAAAAAGCCAAGATTTCACCAAAAAAAAAAAAAAATAAAAACCTACCTGATGTTCTCCAAAACCAACAATTTAACCTTTTCCACCACGATGATCACGGAAAACCCAACGAAACCCAACGGAGACCCCAAAACACGCCAAAAACACCCCAAAAAAGAACTGGATAAGAAGAAAAAACCCCAAAACTATGAATTTTCCCCCCAAACCACCCTAAACTCACCTGATCTTCTCCAAAACCAAAAATGCACTTCCATTTTCCTTTACGACAGACGAGAACCCAACGAAACCCAAGGGAGACCCAAAAACACGTCAAAAACACCCCAAACAAGAACAGGATCACCCCCAAAAACGAAAGAAAACCCCAAAAAGCACGGATCCAATCCCAAAACCACCCTAAACCTACCTGATGTTCTCCAAATCCCAAAGTCCACTCCCAACCACCAGAAAACCCATTAGGAACTCAACGAAACGCAACGGAGACCCCAAAACACCTCAAAAACACCCCAAAGCACACCTAATCAGAAGAAAAAACGTCATTTAACAAAAAAAAACCCTTAAACCTACCTGATGTTCTCCTAAATGTACAATCCACTCCCAACCACCAGAAAACCCAATGGAAACCCAACAAAACCCAACGGAGACCCCAAAACACATCAAAAACACCCCAAAAAACAACTGGATCAGAAGAAAAACATAAAACAAAAACCATGAATTTCCCCCCTAAACCACCCTAAACTCACCTGATCTTCTCCAAATCCCACATTTCACTCCCATTCAACATCATGACCAACAAGAACCCAACGAAACCCAACGAAGACCCCAAAACACCTCAAAACAACCCCAAAATCAACCCAGATCCTAAAAAAAAAAATAACAGACTGCCATGATCTCACCACAAAAAAACCATAAACCTACCTGATCTTCTCCAAAACCCACAATCCACTCCTATTTAACATAATGACCAACAAGAACAAAACAAAACGCAACGGAGAACCCAAAACACGTCAAAAACACCCCAGAAAAGATCGGGACCACCCCAAAACCAGAAGAAAACCCTAAAAAACAGAAGAAATCCCCCAAAACCAGAGATTCACCCCCCAAAAAACCTTAAACTCACCTGATGTTCTACAAAACCCACAATTTAATATTTTCCACCATGATGACCACGAAAAACCCAACAAAACCCAACGGAGACCCCAAAGCACGTCAAAAACACCCCAAAAAAGAACAGGATAACCCCTAAAAACGAAAGAAAACCCCAAAAGCCATAGATCCACACCAAAAGTCCCCCTAAACCTACCTGATGTTCTCCAAAAGCCACAATTTACGCTTTTTCACCATGATGACCAACATGAAACAAACGAAAAACCAAAGGAGACCCCAAAACACGTCAAAAACACCCCAGAAAAAACAAAGGGATCACACCCAAAATTGGAAGAAAATCCCTCAAAATCATAGATGCACCCCAAAACAACCCTAAACCTACCTGATGTTCTCCAAATCCCAAAGTCCACTCCCAACCACCATAAAACCCATTAGGAACTCAACAAAACGCAAAGGAAACACCAAAACATGTCAAGAACACCCCAAAGCGAACCGGATCATAAGAAAAAACGTGATTTAACCCCCCAAAAAACCTTAAACCTACCTGATGTTCTCCTAAATGTACAATCCACTCCCAACCACCAGAAAACCCATTAGGAACTCAACGAAATGCAACGGAAACCCCAAAACACCTCAAAAACACCCCAACAAAGAACTGGATCAAAAAAAAAAACAACAACAAACCAACAAAAAAACAAAAGCTATGAATTTCCCCCCAAAACCACCCTAAACCTACCTGATGTTCTCCAAAACCAACAATTTAAACTTTTCCACCATAATGACCACGGAAAACACAACGAAACCCAACGCAGACCCCAAAACACGTCAAAAACACCCCAAACAAGAACGGCATCACCCCCAAAATTGGAAGAAAATTCACCAAAACCAGAGATCCACCCCAAAACCACCATAAACCTACCTGATATTCTCCAAATCCCAAAGTCCACTCCCAACCACCAGAAAACCCATTAGGAACTCAACGAAACGCAACGGAAACCCCAAAACACCTCAAAAACACCCCAAAAGCAAACCGGAGCAGAAGAAAATAAGTCATTTAACCCCCAAAAAATCTTAAACCTACCTGATGTTCTCCTAAATGTACAATCCACACCCAACCACCAGAAAACCCAATGGAAACCTAACAAAATCCAATGGAGACCCCAAAACACGTCAAAAACACCCCAAAAAATAACTAGACTTGAAGAAAAAAATAAAACAAAAACCATGAATTTCCCCCCAAACCACCCTAAACTCACCTGATCGTCTCCAAATCCCACATTTCACTCCCATTCACCATCATGACCAACCAGAACCCAACAAAACCCAATGAAGACCCCAAAACACCAAAAAAACACCCCAAAATCAACACAGATCCTAAAAAAAAAAAAAAAAAAAAAAAAAAAAGCCAAGATTTCACCAAAAAAAAAAAAAAATAAAAACCTACCTGATGTTCTCCAAAACCAACAATTTAACCTTTTCCACCACGATGATCACGGAAAACCCAACGAAACCCAACGGAGACCCCAAAACACGCCAAAAACACCCCAAAAAAGAACTGGATAAGAAGAAAAAACCCCAAAACTATGAATTTTCCCCCCAAACCACCCTAAACTCACCTGATCTTCTCCAAAACCAAAAATGCACTTCCATTTTCCTTTACGACAGACGAGAACCCAACGAAACCCAAGGGAGACCCAAAAACACGTCAAAAACACCCCAAACAAGAACAGGATCACCCCCAAAAACGAAAGAAAACCCCAAAAAGCACGGATCCAATCCCAAAACCACCCTAAACCTACCTGATGTTCTCCAAATCCCAAAGTCCACTCCCAACCACCAGAAAACCCATTAGGAACTCAACGAAACGCAACGGAGACCCCAAAACACCTCAAAAACACCCCAAAGCACACCTAATCAGAAGAAAAAACGTCATTTAACAAAAAAAAACCCTTAAACCTACCTGATGTTCTCCTAAATGTACAATCCACTCCCAACCACCAGAAAACCCAATGGAAACCCAACAAAACCCAACGGAGACCCCAAAACACATCAAAAACACCCCAAAAAACAACTGGATCAGAAGAAAAACATAAAACAAAAACCATGAATTTCCCCCCTAAACCACCCTAAACTCACCTGATCTTCTCCAAATCCCACATTTCACTCCCATTCAACATCATGACCAACAAGAACCCAACGAAACCCAACGAAGACCCCAAAACACCTCAAAACAACCCCAAAATCAACCCAGATCCTAAAAAAAAAAATAACAGACTGCCATGATCTCACCACAAAAAAACCATAAACCTACCTGATCTTCTCCAAAACCCACAATCCACTCCTATTTAACATAATGACCAACAAGAACAAAACAAAACGCAACGGAGAACCCAAAACACGTCAAAAACACCCCAGAAAAGATCGGGACCACCCCAAAACCAGAAGAAAACCCTAAAAAACAGAAGAAATCCCCCAAAACCAGAGATTCACCCCCCAAAAAACCTTAAACTCACCTGATGTTCTACAAAACCCACAATTTAATATTTTCCACCATGATGACCACGAAAAACCCAACAAAACCCAACGGAGACCCCAAAGCACGTCAAAAACACCCCAAAAAAGAACAGGATAACCCCTAAAAACGAAAGAAAACCCCAAAAGCCATAGATCCACACCAAAAGTCCCCCTAAACCTACCTGATGTTCTCCAAAAGCCACAATTTACGCTTTTTCACCATGATGACCAACATGAAACAAACGAAAAACCAAAGGAGACCCCAAAACACGTCAAAAACACCCCAGAAAAAACAAAGGGATCACACCCAAAATTGGAAGAAAATCCCTCAAAATCATAGATGCACCCCAAAACAACCCTAAACCTACCTGATGTTCTCCAAATCCCAAAGTCCACTCCCAACCACCATAAAACCCATTAGGAACTCAACAAAACGCAAAGGAAACACCAAAACATGTCAAGAACACCCCAAAGCGAACCGGATCATAAGAAAAAACGTGATTTAACCCCCCAAAAAACCTTAAACCTACCTGATGTTCTCCTAAATGTACAATCCACTCCCAACCACCAGAAAACCCATTAGGAACTCAACGAAATGCAACGGAAACCCCAAAACACCTCAAAAACACCCCAACAAAGAACTGGATCAAAAAAAAAAACAACAACAAACCAACAAAAAAACAAAAGCTATGAATTTCCCCCCAAAACCACCCTAAACCTACCTGATGTTCTCCAAAACCAACAATTTAAACTTTTCCACCATAATGACCACGGAAAACACAACGAAACCCAACGCAGACCCCAAAACACGTCAAAAACACCCCAAACAAGAACGGCATCACCCCCAAAATTGGAAGAAAATTCACCAAAACCAGAGATCCACCCCAAAACCACCATAAACCTACCTGATATTCTCCAAATCCCAAAGTCCACTCCCAACCACCAGAAAACCCATTAGGAACTCAACGAAACGCAACGGAAACCCCAAAACACCTCAAAAACACCCCAAAAGCAAACCGGAGCAGAAGAAAATAAGTCATTTAACCCCCAAAAAATCTTAAACCTACCTGATGTTCTCCTAAATGTACAATCCACACCCAACCACCAGAAAACCCAATGGAAACCTAACAAAATCCAATGGAGACCCCAAAACACGTCAAAAACACCCCAAAAAATAACTAGACTTGAAGAAAAAAATAAAACAAAAACCATGAATTTCCCCCCAAACCACCCTAAACTCACCTGATCGTCTCCAAATCCCACATTTCACTCCCATTCACCATCATGACCAACCAGAACCCAACAAAACCCAATGAAGACCCCAAAACACCAAAAAAACACCCCAAAATCAACACAGATCCTAAAAAAAAAAAAAAAAAAAAAAAAAAAAAAAGCCAAGATTTCACCAAAAAAAAAAAAAAAATAAAAACCTACCTGATGTTCTCCAAAAACCAACAATTTAACCTTTTCCACCACGATGATCACGGAAAACCCAACGAAACCCAACGGAGACCCCAAAACACGCCAAAAACACGCCAAAAAAGAACTGGATAAGAAGAAAAAACCCCAAAACTATGAATTTTCCCCCCAAACCACCCTAAACTCACCTGATCTTCTCCAAAACCAAAAATGCACTTCCATTTTCCTTTACGACAGACGAGAACCCAACGAAACCCAAGGGAGACCCAAAAACACGTCAAAAACACCCCAAACAAGAACAGGATCACCCCCAAAAACGAAAGAAAACCCCAAAAAGCACGGATCCAATCCCAAAACCACCCTAAACCTACCTGATGTTCTCCAAATCCCAAAGTCCACTCCCAACCACCAGAAAACCCATTAGGAACTCAACGAAACGCAACGGAAACCCCAAAACACCTCAAAAACACCCCAAAGCCAACCGAATCAGAAGAAAAAACGTCATTTAACAAAAAAAACCCCTTAAACCTACCTGATGTTCTCCTAAATGTACAATCCACTCCCAACCACCAGAAAACCCAATGGAAACCCAACAAAACCCAACGGAGACCCCAAAACACATCAAAAACACCCCCAAAAAAAACTGGATCAGAAGAAAAAAATAAAACAAAAACCATGAATTTCCCCCCTAAACCACCCTAAACTCACCTGATCTTCTCCAAATCCCACATTTCACTCCCATTCAACATCATGACCAACAAGAACCCAACGAAACCCAACGAAGACCCCAAAACACCTCAAAACAACCCCAAAATCAACCCAGATCCTAAAAAAAAAATAACAGACTGCCATGATCTCACCACAAAAAAACCATAAACCTACCTGATCTTCTCCAAAACCCACAATCCACTCCTATTTAACATAATGACCAACAAGAACAAAACAAAACGCAACGGAGAACCCAAAACACGTCAAAAACACCCCAGAAAAGATCGGGACCACCCCAAAACCAGAAGAAAACCCTAAAAAACAGAAGAAATCCCCCAAAACCATAGATTCACCCCCCAGAAAACCTTAAACTCACCTGATGTTCTACAAAACCCACAATTTAATATTTTCCACCATGATGACCACGAAAAACCCAACAAAACCCAACGGAGACCCCAAAGCACGTCAAAAACACCCCAAAAAAGAACAGGATAACCCCTAAAAACGAAAGAAAACCCCAAAAGCCATAGATCCACACCAAAAGTCCCCCTAAACCTACCTGATGTTCTCCAAAAGCCACAATTTACGCTTTTTCACCATGATGACCAACATGAAACAAACGAAAAACCAAAGGAGACCCCAAAACACGTCAAAAACACCCCAGAAAAAACAAAGGGATCACACCCAAAATTGGAAGAAAATCCCTCAAAATCATAGATGCACCCCAAAACAACCCTAAACCTACCTGATGTTCTCCAAATCCCAAAGTCCACTCCCAACCACCAGAAAACCCATTAGGAACTCAACAAAACGCAAAGGAAACACCAAAACATGTCAAGAACACCCCAAAGCGAACCGGATCATAAGAAAAAACGTGATTTAACCCCCCAAAAAACCTTAAACCTACCTGATGTTCTCCTAAATGTACAATCCACTCCCAACCACCAGAAAACCCATTAGGAACTCAACGAAATGCAACGGAAACCCCAAAACACCTCAAAAACACCCCAACAAAGAACTGGATCAAAAAAAAAAACAACAACAAACCAACAAAAAAACAAAAGCTATGAATTTCCCCCCAAAACCACCCTAAACCTACCTGATGTTCTCCAAAACCAACAATTTAAACTTTTCCACCATAATGACCACGGAAAACACAACGAAACCCAACGCAGACCCCAAAACACGTCAAAAACACCCCAAACAAGAACGGCATCACCCCCAAAATTGGAAGAAAATTCACCAAAACCAGAGATCCACCCCAAAACCACCATAAACCTACCTGATATTCTCCAAATCCCAAAGTCCACTCCCAACCACCAGAAAACCCATTAGGAACTCAACGAAACGCAACGGAAACCCCAAAACACCTCAAAAACACCCCAAAAGCAAACCGGAGCAGAAGAAAATAAGTCATTTAACCCCCCAAAAATCTTAAACCTACCTGATGTTCTCCTAAATGTACAATCCACACCCAACCACCAGAAAACCCAATGGAAACCTAACAAAATCCAATGGAGACCCCAAAACACGTCAAAAACACCCCAAAAAATAACTAGACTTGAAGAAAAAAATAAAACAAAAACCATGAATTTCCCCCCAAACCACCCTAAACTCACCTGATCGTCTCCAAATCCCACATTTCACTCCCATTCACCATCATGACCAACCAGAACCCAACAAAACCCAATGAAGACCCCAAAACACCAAAAAAACACCCCAAAATCAACACAGATCCTAAAAAAAAAAAAAAAAAAAAAAAAAAAAAAAAAAAAGCCAAGATTTCACCAAAAAAAAAAAAAAATAAAAACCTACCTGATGTTCTCCAAAAACCAACAATTTAACCTTTTCCACCACGATGATCACGGAAAACCCAACGAAACCCAACGGAGACCCCAAAACACGCCAAAAACACCCCAAAAAAGAACTGGATAAGAAGAAAAAACCCCAAAACTATGAATTTTCCCCCCAAACCACCCTAAACTCACCTGATCTTCTCCAAAACCAAAAATGCACTTCCATTTTCCTTTACGACAGACGAGAACCCAACGAAACCCAAGGGAGACCCAAAAACACGTCAAAAACACCCCAAACAAGAACAGGATCACCCCCAAAAACGAAAGAAAACCCCAAAAAGCACGGATCCAATCCCAAAACCACCCTAAACCTACCTGATGTTCTCCAAATCCCAAAGTCCACTCCCAACCACCAGAAAACCCATTAGGAACTCAACGAAACGCAACGGAAACCCCAAAACACCTCAAAAACACCCCAAAGCCAACCGAATCAGAAGAAAAAACGTCATTTAACAAAAAAAACCCCTTAAACCTACCTGATGTTCTCCTAAATGTACAATCCACTCCCAACCACCAGAAAACCCAATGGAAACCCAACAAAACCCAACGGAGACCCCAAAACACATCAAAAACACCCCCAAAAAAAACTGGATCAGAAGAAAAAAATAAAACAAAAACCATGAATTTCCCCCCTAAACCACCCTAAACTCACCTGATCTTCTCCAAATCCCACATTTCACTCCCATTCAACATCATGACCAACAAGAACCCAACGAAACCCAACGAAGACCCCAAAACACCTCAAAACAACCCCAAAATCAACCCAGATCCTAAAAAAAAAATAACAGACTGCCATGATCTCACCACAAAAAAACCATAAACCTACCTGATCTTCTCCAAAACCCACAATCCACTCCTATTTAACATAATGACCAACAAGAACAAAACAAAACGCAACGGAGAACCCAAAACACGTCAAAAACACCCCAGAAAAGATCGGGACCACCCCAAAACCAGAAGAAAACCCTAAAAAACAGAAGAAATCCCCCAAAACCATAGATTCACCCCCCAGAAAACCTTAAACTCACCTGATGTTCTACAAAACCCACAATTTAATATTTTCCACCATGATGACCACGAAAAACCCAACAAAACCCAACGGAGACCCCAAAGCACGTCAAAAACACCCCAAAAAAGAACAGGATAACCCCTAAAAACGAAAGAAAACCCCAAAAGCCATAGATCCACACCAAAAGTCCCCCTAAACCTACCTGATGTTCTCCAAAAGCCACAATTTACGCTTTTTCACCATGATGACCAACATGAAACAAACGAAAAACCAAAGGAGACCCCAAAACACGTCAAAAACACCCCAGAAAAAACAAAGGGATCACACCCAAAATTGGAAGAAAATCCCTCAAAATCATAGATGCACCCCAAAACAACCCTAAACCTACCTGATGTTCTCCAAATCCCAAAGTCCACTCCCAACCACCAGAAAACCCATTAGGAACTCAACAAAACGCAAAGGAAACACCAAAACATGTCAAGAACACCCCAAAGCGAACCGGATCATAAGAAAAAACGTGATTTAACCCCCCAAAAAAACTTAAACCTACCTGATGTTCTCCTAAATGTACAATCCACTCCCAACCACCAGAAAACCCATTAGGAACTCAACGAAATGCAACGGAAACCCCAAAACACCTCAAAAACACCCCAACAAAGAACTGGATCAAAAAAAAAAACAACAACAAACCAACAAAAAAACAAAAGCTATGAATTTCCCCCCAAAACCACCCTAAACCTACCTGATGTTCTCCAAAACCAACAATTTAAACTTTTCCACCATAATGACCACGGAAAACACAACGAAACCCAACGCAGACCCCAAAACACGTCAAAAACACCCCAAACAAGAACGGCATCACCCCCAAAATTGGAAGAAAATTCACCAAAACCAGAGATCCACCCCAAAACCACCATAAACCTACCTGATATTCTCCAAATCCCAAAGTCCACTCCCAACCACCAGAAAACCCATTAGGAACTCAACGAAACGCAACGGAAACCCCAAAACACCTCAAAAACACCCCAAAAGCAAACCGGAGCAGAAGAAAATAAGTCATTTAACCCCCAAAAAATCTTAAACCTACCTGATGTTCTCCTAAATGTACAATCCACACCCAACCACCAGAAAACCCAATGGAAACCTAACAAAATCCAATGGAGACCCCAAAACACGTCAAAAACACCCCAAAAAATAACTAGACTTGAAGAAAAAAATAAAACAAAAACCATGAATTTCCCCCCAAACCACCCTAAACTCACCTGATCGTCTCCAAATCCCACATTTCACTCCCATTCACCATCATGACCAACCAGAACCCAACAAAACCCAATGAAGACCCCAAAACACCAAAAAAACACCCCAAAATCAACACAGATCCTAAAAAAAAAAAACAAAAAACAAAAAAAAAAAAAACAAAATGCCAAGATTTCACCAAAAAAAAAAAAAAATAAAAACCTACCTGATGTTCTCCAAAAACCAACAATTTAACCTTTTCCACCACGATGATCACGGAAAACCCAACGAAACCCAACGGAGACCGCAAAACACGCCAAAAACACCCCAAAAAAGAACTGGATAAGAAGAAAAAACCCCAAAACTATGAATTTTCCCCCCAAACCACCCTAAACTCACCTGATCTTCTCCAAAACCAAAAATGCACTTCCATTTACCTTAACGACAGACGAGAACCCAACGAAACCCAAGGGAGACCCAAAAACACGTCAAAAACACCCCAAACAAGAACAGGATCACCCCCAAAAACGAAAGAAAACCCCAAAAAGCACGGATCCAATCCCAAAACCACCCTAAACCTACCTGATGTTCTCCAAATCCCAAAGTCCACTCCCAACCACCAGAAAACCCATTAGGAACTCAACGAAACGCAACGGAAACCCCAAAACACCTCAAAAACACCCCAAAGCACACCTAATCAGAAGAAAAAACGTCATTTAACAAAAAAAAAAGCTTAAACCTACCTGATGTTCTCCTAAATGTACAATCCACTCCCAACCACCATAAAACCCAATGGAAACCCAACAAAACCCAACGGAGACCCCAAAACACATCAAAAACACCCCAAAAAACAACTGGATCAGAAGAAAAACATAAAACAAAAACCATGAATTTCCCCCCTAAACCACCCTAAACTCACCTGATCTTCTCCAAATCCCACATTTCACTCCCATTCACCATCATGACCAACCAGAACCCAACGAAACCCAACGAAGACCCCAAAACACCTCAAAACAACCCCAAAATCAACCCAGATCCTAAAAAAAAAATAACAGACTGCCATGATCTCACCACAAAAAAACCATAAACCTACCTGATCTTCTCCAAAACCCACAATCCACTCCTATTTAACATAATGACCAACAAGAACAAAACAAAACGCAACGGAGAACCCAAAACACGTCAAAAACACCCCAGAAAAGATCGGGACCACCCCAAAACCAGAAGAAAACCCTAAAAAACAGAAGAAATCCCCCAAAACCAGAGATTCACCCCCCAAAAAACCTTAAACTCACCTGATGTTCTACAAAACCCACAATTTAATATTTTCCACCATGATGACCACGAAAAACCCAACAAAACCCAACGGAGACCCCAAAGCACGTCAAAAACACCCCAAAAAAGAACAGGATAACCCCTAAAAACGAAAGAAAACCCCAAAAGCCATAGATCCACACCAAAAGTCCCCCTAAACCTACCTGATGTTCTCCAAAAGCCACAATTTACGCTTTTTCACCATGATGACCAACATGAAACAAACGAAAAACCAAAGGAGACCCCAAAACACGTCAAAAACACCCCAGAAAAAACAAAGGGATCACACCCAAAATTGGAAGAAAATCCCTCAAAATCATAGATGCACCCCAAAACAACCCTAAACCTACCTGATGTTCTCCAAATCCCAAAGTCCACTCCCAACCACCAGAAAACCCATTAGGAACTCAACAAAACGCAAAGGAAACACCAAAACATGTCAAGAACACCCCAAAGCGAACCGGATCATAAGAAAAAACGTGATTTAACCCCCCAAAAAACCTTAAACCTACCTGATGTTCTCCTAAATGTACAATCCACTCCCAACCACCAGAACACCCATTAGGAACTCAACGAAATGCAACGGAAACCCCAAAACACCTCAAAAACACCCCAACAAAGAACTGGATCAAAAAAAAAAACAACAACAAACCAACAAAAAAACAAAAGCTATGAATTTCCCCCCAAAACCACCCTAAACCTACCTGATGTTCTCCAAAACCAACAATTTAAACTTTTCCACCATAATGACCACGGAAAACACAACGAAACCCAACGCAGACCCCAAAACACGTCAAAAACACCCCAAACAAGAACGGCATCACCCCCAAAATTGGAAGAAAATTCACCAAAACCAGAGATCCACCCCAAAACCACCATAAACCTACCTGATATTCTCCAAATCCCAAAGTCCACTCCCAACCACCAGAAAACCCATTAGGAACTCAACGAAACGCAACGGAAACCCCAAAACACCTCAAAAACACCCCAAAAGCAAACCGGAGCAGAAGAAAATAAGTCATTTAACCCCCCAAAAATCTTAAACCTACCTGATGTTCTCCTAAATGTACAATCCACACCCAACCACCAGAAAACCCAATGGAAACCTAACAAAATCCAATGGAGACCCCAAAACACGTCAAAAACACCCCCAAAAATAACTAGACTTGAAGAAAAAAATAAAACAAAAACCATGAATTTCCCCCCAAACCACCCTAAACTCACCTGATCGTCTCCAAATCCCACATTTCACTCCCATTCACCATCATGACCAACCAGAACCCAACAAAACCCAATGAAGACCCCAAAACACCAAAAAAACACCCCAAAATCAACACAGATCCTAAAAAAAAAAAAAAAAAAAAAAAAAAAGCCAAGATTTCACCAAAAAAAAAAAAAAATAAAAACCTACCTGATGTTCTCCAAAAACCAACAATTTAACCTTTTCCACCACGATGATCACGGAAAACCCAACGAAACCCAACGGAGACCCCAAAACACGCCAAAAACACCCCAAAAAAGAACTGGATAAGAAGAAAAAACCCCAAAACTATGAATTTTCCCCCCAAACCACCCTAAACTCACCTGATCTTCTCCAAAACCAAAAATGCACTTCCATTTACCTTAACGACAGACGAGAACCCAACGAAACCCAAGGGAGACCCAAAAACACGTCAAAAACACCCCAAACAAGAACAGGATCACCCCCAAAAACGAAAGAAAACCCCAAAAAGCACGGATCCAATCCCAAAACCACCCTAAACCTACCTGATGTTCTCCAAATCCCAAAGTCCACTCCCAACCACCAGAAAACCCATTAGGAACTCAACGAAACGCAACGGAAACCCCAAAACACCTCAAAAACACCCCAAAGCACACCTAATCAGAAGAAAAAACGTCATTTAACAAAAAAAAAAGCTTAAACCTACCTGATGTTCTCCTAAATGTACAATCCACTCCCAACCACCAGAAAACCCAATGGAAACCCAACAAAACCCAACGGAGACCCCAAAACACATCAAAAACACCCCAAAAAACAACTGGATCAGAAGAAAAACATAAAACAAAAACCATGAATTTCCCCCCTAAACCACCCTAAACTCACCTGATCTTCTCCAAATCCCACATTTCACTCCCATTCACCATCATGACCAACCAGAACCCAACGAAACCCAACGAAGACCCCAAAACACCTCAAAACAACCCCAAAATCAACCCAGATCCTAAAAAAAAAATAACAGACTGCCATGATCTCACCACAAAAAAACCATAAACCTACCTGATCTTCTCCAAAACCCACAATCCACTCCTATTTAACATAATGACCAACAAGAACAAAACAAAACGCAACGGAGAACCCAAAACACGTCAAAAACACCCCAGAAAAGATCGGGACCACCCCAAAACCAGAAGAAAACCCTAAAAAACAGAAGAAATCCCCCAAAACCAGAGATTCACCCCCCAAAAAACCTTAAACTCACCTGATGTTCTACAAAACCCACAATTTAATATTTTCCACCATGATGACCACGAAAAACCCAACAAAACCCAACGGAGACCCCAAAGCACGTCAAAAACACCCCAAAAAAGAACAGGATAACCCCTAAAAACGAAAGAAAACCCCAAAAGCCATAGATCCACACCAAAAGTCCCCCTAAACCTACCTGATGTTCTCCAAAAGCCACAATTTACGCTTTTTCACCATGATGACCAACATGAAACAAACGAAAACCCAAAGGAGACCCCAAAACACGTCAAAAACACCCCAAAAAACAAAGGGATCACACCCAAAATTGGAAGAAAATCCCTCAAAATCATAGATGCACCCCAAAACAACCCTAAACCTACCTGATGTTCTCCAAATCCCAAAGTCCACTCCCAACCACCAGAAAACCCATTAGGAACTCAACAAAACGCAACGGAAACACCAAAACATGTCAAGAACACCCCAAAGCGAACCGGATCATAAGAAAAAACGTGATTTAACCCCCCAAAAAACCTTAAACCTACCTGATGTTCTCCTAAATGTACAGTCCACTCCAAACCAACATAAAACCCATTAGGAACTCAACGAAATGCAACGGAAACCCCAAAACACCTCAAAAACACCCCAACAAAGAACTGGATCAAAAAAAAAACAACAAC